>NW_019416307.1:230322-284180 GCF_000390285.2 Anoplophora glabripennis | reverse complement strand
TGTGATGATTCTACATAACATGAAGTTTTTTTGAGCCAAGTATAAAGGTCCTATACCCAATTTAAATACCCCAAAAAAATTCCCTAAAAAGTATTGTTTTTAACCCCATTTTTGCGATTATTTCGATTTTTACTGTAATAATCATGATTCATTCGATTTGTAACTAGTCATAGTTTGTAAAAAATTTAATGACATACATTTTTTTCCTCTTCCATTTTTGCCTAAAATCAACCCTTGAAAAGAGACATAATTAAATAGGAAGAAAAATATGACATTTTTCGAATTTTTTAACATACTGTGCTGCCAAAAGTTAAGCCCACGTTTTTTTTATGCGCATAGAAAAATTTTCATTTATAGTGATATTTGAAAGCCAAAAAGCGAAAAATCTCCGTGGATATACGATTCACCCAAATATGACTTTTTGAAACAGATACCGTCTTATAATGAATGAAAATATCTCAATTTAATCGACATAATTTAAAACAACATGTTCTTTAACATTTACATTAAGCGAGATACGGGGTATTAAAGTAATTATTTTAATTGGGTATATCAAAAGGATTTTTGGGAATGACAAATTTAATCATCAACGAGCAATCTTATAAAACCACCACATTAACATCTTTATTTAAAAAGAAATGCTGCATTTTTTCACCTAGCACTAGGTCAAACACTTTTAAAAAATTTAAAAGTTTGTAATTTACTGAAAATTGCCAAACACTAATCTGACCTTTTTTTCTTCGAAAATTGCGAACTGTATCTGCAAAACCTTCATTATTTTTAAAACATTGCTCAACAATGAAAACGAGTCGTTCTCTATTTTTAATAACCCTCAACTGTCAGGTGTCACGCTGTCTCTTTGTTTTTCATTGACAACACTTTACCGCATAAATGGAGCAAAATTCAAATCTTACGTCAATATTTCGACACCCGATACTACTGACCAAGTGAGGAATACCAAAACATTCATTAGATAAGTATAAATAGTACATATACCTATACACTTTTTAGTAAACATAAAGTTTTCTTTTCGCAAAGAGATATCAACAATTATGCTTCATAGCGTAAATATGGAAATAGCCCATAACAATATAAACTCTAAGTATAATAAACTTTCGTGGGTAGACTGAGGCAAACTCGAGATATAGCCTTGCACTTAAGATAAATGTTATGCAAGACGTGGGTTTTTATAATTCTTCAATTTTATTATAAAAAGCACTAAGTTACAGACACAGTATATAGAAATATATTCGTGTTCGCATAAATATCAAATAAAAATACATCTAATAACGTAATGCAAATTTTGCCTGTCGTATAACAAGGAATGATTATTTTGCGACAAGTTTTTTGTGGTACGTCTTAGAATTCTGTATCGTCGCCATGTCTTTTGAGCACTGCTTAGTATAAAAAAAAACGAAACGTTAAGGTCAACGAAAAGATAAAATTAATTTTATAGATAAATGTAGCTAGGTACATTTGCATTGTCATTTATTTATTATTACAACTGGCAATTATAATAGGGTACGCCTTTATAATATTATAAAAAATAACAGAAATAAATCAGCATTACGCTAGCTAAGCGAAAGCTAAGGTTATAAAAAATAGATCATTCCAAATGGCTACAGGCAATAATTAGATATTATAATAAATTATTTCTATTGTTACGTTTTTAACTCATGAGATAAAAATTCTTGCTATTACTATTATTAGTTATTTTACAGGCAATGATCAGTGAAGTGTTAAGTTTGCTGTCATAAGGGTCTTGAAAAATATTGATTATCAAAATAAATGCATTATATCTTATTCAGAAGTAGCTAGCTAATAGGAACCAATCAGTGCAGTGGTTTGGCTGCTGAAGAAAAAACATATGTTACTGAAAGATCATAACTTTAGGTATACTCATTTTTTCTAATCTAAGTTTCCATTCGGTACTGCTGACTAACGGTGTATAACTAAAATGTAGATGAAATAAAATTTTATGAGACCCACTTTATTTAATTCCAAACCACAGGGATGTCCAAGAATACGAACACTAAAAATAACGAGACTCAATAGGCCAGGAAAATAAGCTAGGAAATGATCATTTCGCGACTTTTTGTTTCGGCAAGCTGAATTTATCACTGTAGGAGCTAAATATTATGTACACTAACATATTAGTTTCCACAGTCATAAAAATGGGGGGAAGATTGTTTACAGGGTGGTTAATTAATAGTATAATTTTTACGTAAATTCACGTTTTTCGCTTATAACTTTTTCCGTTCATTTCCACGAGAAAACAGAAAAGTACTTTTTTTTCGTCTTCAAAAGACCTACAAAACTAGCCCTCGAGCGTCAAAAAATATTGATTAGAACAGAAGTTATAAACAGAAGAAATTTATTTATGACTTTTGAATTAAACATTTATGAAATGCGTTGTTATTACCAGAATGCTTTGGCATCACATCCTCTCTTCCTTATCACTGTCTAATAACTCGCACGAAATCTGGAATCGGTAAATTGAATAGTTTACAAGTTATGGCCTTATAAACAAATTAACTAATTATAAGTCTGGACGATCCAGAGGATCTTCCACAATCCCACTGATTTTTTTCATGGTAGATTTCATAATAATACATTGAAATCTATCATTTTTTTTTAATTTCAAATTTGCAACCTAGAAATTTTTTTAATTTCTTAGCCTTAGTTGCAAAATGAAATATACGACGCACGAGCGTGATAGTTATATCTTCGGATAGCTTATGAAAAGATAAAACAAAAAAGATTAATTGAAAAACAACGGAGTTACAGTATGTCAAAGTTGACAGCCTATTGTTAAACAAATTAGGTTGGTAGCGGCAAAAAAATACTGTCATAACCGGCAACCCGAGTACTTCCTCAGGTCAAAATATTTTATTTGTGGAAATATGTTAAGTGCATAAGAAATATTGTTAAAAGTCAGTGGGTCGCTTGATTTTCGGTGAGCTGTGGCGCGGCGGAAGGATGGGGGAAGCGAACGACGGCGAGTCCGAAGAAAATGACGATAATATTCATAGTCCTACCGTTAAATAAGCGAAATTCGCTTGAAAATAATAATATTTGACAGTCTGTAACTCGTCGTTTTTCAACGAATCTTGACGATTTTTTTTAATTTAAAGCTCTTTCATAAGATTTCCGAATATATAATAATATATAACTATATCACGCTCGTGCGTCGTATATTTCATTTTGCAACTAAGGCTAAAAAATTTAAAAAATTTCCAGGTTGCAAAGTTGAAATTAAAAAAAATATATTTCAATGAATTATTATGAAATCTACCACGAAAAACACCTGTGCGATTGTGGGAGATCCTTGGAATCGTCCAGACTAATAATTAGTTAATTTGTTTATAAGGCCATAACTTGTAAACTAGTCAACTTACCAGATTTCGTGTGAGTTATTAGACAGTGATAAGGAATGAGAGGATGCGATGCGTAAACGTTCTGGTAATAATAACGCAGTATGTAAAAGTAAATTCAAAAGTCATAAATAAACTTCTTCTGATTATAACTTTTGATCTAATCAATATTTTTTTATGATCGAGGGCTAGTTTTGTAGGTCTTTTGAAGACGAAAAAAAAAAAGTACTTTACTGTTTTCTCGTGGAAATGAACGGAAAAAGTTATAAGCGAAGAACGTAAATTTACGTAAAAATTATATAATTAACCACCCTATAAACAATCTTCCTCCCATTTTTATGACTATGGAAACTAATATGTTATTGTACATAATATTTAGCATCTATAGCGATAAATTCAGCTTGTTGAAAAAAAAGTCGCGTCCAACTCTATATTTCCTGGCCTATCAATGCTGAAAACACTAAAAAAATCCCAGGAATCGATGTTTCTCCAACTACAAAAATAATAGGAACGCCGACTAGGTACACATTTGCTTGACTCAAGACATTTCGTCTGATAGAATCTCAACAGGAAATGCGCAGTTTATCATTCTTTATTACAACTATATAGAAATGTTTGCGAGAAAACCTTACCTTACACGGCACCGGTTAACTGTGGATATAATTTCAACGCAAGTAAAATAACGTTCTGTTCTCAGATTGTTTGGTACATACATCGCGTCATGGACCATAATTTTCTCCCGGCAACATGAAGTTTTCAGATTGCGTAAAATAGAGGGGGCGGAAGAGTGAAATATAGTAATGCACAATTTAAAAAATTTAATTGTACATGAACTTCCAAATCAAAGAGATCAGTAGTACCTACAGATTTTGTTATCTATCCAAAACCTATTTCAAATTTGAAAATAGAAATTGTGACACTGTATCCATTTAAATGATTAACAATACTCATTGAAACAAGTCATAAAATTCAGTTTTTGCTGTTGAAACATTTCCTTTTATAAATTAAGAAGAGAGCCATATCTGACAGTTAATATATTTCTTGGTTATCTCCTCCATAAAGGTGTGTGATATATCATATACGTATTTTATTATCAGTTGTCGTTAAGGATTGATAGCCTAACAGTTATCAACATCCACGCATCTCGATTTGGAAATAATATTCAAAATATTAATAAGAAATTTTTCATATTTCTTTTTTACTTTTGAATATACATATTTTCAAATAGTTTCAAAATTACCAAAATTTCTCTTACAACTAAATTTTAATAAAAAAATTTGGAAATCTAACTACACACAATATTAATACTAATAGAATACAATGAAAAAAATGGAATTTTTATAGTACCTACCATGGGTGGATATTAAAAGTGTACCTTTATGAGGAAACAGTTTATTAAACAAGTGAATTAAAAAAATATTAACAATAAAAATTCAATACGAAAGCAAATTAGTCGTTTAATTAACAATATGGCTAATATTAAGTTGTCCTATTCCTTTGATTCTTTAATCCAAAATTTCAAATACCGCTCAACTTTTCAGTCCGAGCTGCAAAGTATGTTCCGACTATCTACGCTATGCCAACCCCCGAAAAAGTAGAAACCCGTATTCGAGAAAACTCACACGAAGATTTCCGCTGAAGTTCTTCACAAGACCGCATCAGACGACCACGAACTTACAAAAATCACCACAGTTTCGAATTCCTGAAACTCAAAAGTTCTCCAAATACTGCGAGATTCGATCTGGAAAATCGCAACATAAATTCGCGTTACGACATTAAACGTCGGTAAAAAAAAATAGCACAAGTCGAAGAGATGCCAAAAATGAGTAAAATCCGAAGACACAAAATGTCCAAATCTATCTAAATAGATGATTCTAATGGAGAGAATAATTGAAGAGCAAATATCTCGAAGTACAAAAATTAGCAAACATATTTTTTACAAAATGATTTGTTTCAGCACCTACTAACTTACCACGATAATACTAAGAAATGCTTTCGGAACCGCTGGCATAATCTTGAAACTTTATAAAAAATATATTATGTTTGTGTAATAAAAACTACAGTAGAATTAATGTTGACCTTAAATTGAAATAGCAGTGTTTCTATGTACTACAAATAGATGGGACAATAATTCAGATGGCGCGCTATCTGTGGCCACAACTATTCACCTCGGGGAAAATTGCAGAGGTTCTAAAAAAGTTTTAACAATATTGGTTATTATTATATATATTTTAAACACCGTTTTGCAGTCTCAATGGATTGTATTATTAATCCCCAAAGGTCACACTTTGGGTGGGCCACCTAAAAGGTCACACTAGTGTTAACTTTGAACATTTATGTCTTCTTTATTTGTTAACGAAAACATAACGCATTTATGTCAAACGAGGAAAAATTTTCCGTGAAATCTAATGATGTATATAATTAGTTTTGAAAACATAATAATATGTTAATATGTAAAAAATGCAGATAAAAAAAAACATTTTTCAAAAAACGACTTTTTTAAATTCGTATTTTTTTATTAATAATGGCTAGAGAAAATGTAAAAAAAGGATTTTAAAGTTTAAAGTCTACATTTTTAAGAAAAAAATAGCCCATATTAATAAAATGATATTATCGATTGTTCCCGGTATCTTGAATATATGCCTTTTTTGAAGTTGTGATTTTTAGCTCCTTTTCTGTTTATTTAGCTCTTTTAGCGCCTTCTGCTGTTTATTTTGCACTCTTTTGTATAAAAACATTAATTTAAACAATATCATCCATAAACATTGACAAATTCATGTTCACTTTATTTCTAAATTATATGATATAAATTCAGTGCACACACTTGTACACACTAGTACACAGTGTACACACTTTTGCCCACACTAACGTCACACTAGTGCGAATTCGCACAATCTGATTTTTTAGACTCTCTAGTTTGGCCGACAATAACAGACCAAGGCCAGCTGTCGTACGGCTCGGTTATCTGGGTTATAGAAGGAATTGTGGTGGGGGAATCCTCGGCAACTACTACCTGAGAAATGCTAAAAAAATGATGGTGCGAATTCGCACTAGTATGACCTTTGAGGGTTAAAAATGCTTATAATTAATGTATTCTATTAGACACTTTTAATTTTCGGGTATTACGTAAATTAGCATCCTACATTGATTGTGTGTTAAAACTTTTATTATACCATTGGCCATAACCGACTGTGCAATATTATGTTTATATTCAAATGTGACTATCAGAATATGTAAATAGTGAATGAATGAAAAGATGGCTATCGTCAACAAAAATTTAGAAGTCACTGAAAATCTCAAACGTTTAACAAAATTCGATTTGTAGAACCTAAAAATTTGCAATTTTTAATATTTATATCAAATTGTGTTATCCTCTTTTTCATGAATTTCACTAAACCTTCCTATGCTATCGGCCACTCAACCCACACTATCCGCAAAGTTGACCACAGTTACTTTCTAGTGGCAGTTTCCAGTAACGCCAACGAGACAAATCCAATAACAATAGCTGACTGACTTAGTTGTAGACCCCATTTCAAGTTTGTCAAAGCCGTTTTAATATATTTCTATAATACATTTACATATTCTTTCAAACGGCCGTACGGGGAAGGCTGTGGAATCCCAAGCGAACCCGTGTACGAGTTTTATTAGTATCGTTGAGCGTTTATTGTAATAGGCAACGCTATTTAGGTGACTGTATGGCCCATAAGACACAAGCTTTATGGTGACAGGTTGCCGTGTCATTTACAGCCGTTGTTTTTATTTACGGCAGACTCGTATCCATAACGTCCACCATATAAGAACCCAATAAAGCAGAGTCATATTTTAATCATAGCGGGCACCGTTTTTAATTAGATGCGCGGATGGATTATTTAACTTAACAACTTAATTAAAGGTTTATTTTTGTAACGTTTGGCGAAGTGGCGATTGCTGTCTGAAATGCCATATAAATTTATTATCTCCCATTCGCAGCATCATGAGAAATAAAAGATGATTTATCTGACAAATCTGGCTGGAAAATAGGATGACCAAATGGGATATCTTACAACAGGAAACAACAGACATAAACTGAAATTTCCACAAGTTTGGCAGCTTTTAAAACTGATTTGATGAATAATTTAACACTTCGTATAATATTTGACTTTCGTACGCCTTTTCCAGCGTATTCCAGAAAGCGTCTATTAGGTCAGACGGTATCTGTTTCAAAGAGCCAAATTTGGGTGAATCTCCACGGAAATTTTTGGCTTTTTGGCTATCAAATATCACTAGAAATGAAAATTTTTCTATGCGCATAAAACAACGTGGGCTTGACCTTTGGCGGCACAATATGTTAAAAAAATTCGAAAAATTTCATATGTTTCTTCCTATTTAATTATGTATCTTTTTAAGAGTTGATTTTAAGCGAAAATGGAAGAGGAAAAAAATGTTTGTAATTAATTCTTTTACAATCGTGAATGAATCGTGATTATTATGGTAAAAATCGAAAAAATCGCAGAAACGGGGTTAAAAACAATACTTTTTAGGGAATTTTTTTGGGGTATTTAAATTGGATATAGGACCTTTATAGCTCAAGAAAACTTCATGTTATGTAGAATCATCACACTAAATTTCATCGAAATCGGTTCCATAGATTTTGCATAATAATTTTGCAATCCTGATTTTGACAAAAAATTTGCAGATTTTCAAAATTTTGCGCAACAAAAACCAGGGCCCTTAGATACTTGAAATGTAATCACATATAGAAGGGCTCTCAAGCTTTCAAAATTTTTTTGAAAAATTCGAATCCGTCAATTAGGACAGCTCTGGCGCTTGTTTAAACATTGGTCGAATTTTTGTACTTATAAACAATTAGAATAACTGAATATTGAATCAAATCAAATTTTTAAAAAGCAGGTTTTAAAAGTTCTTGGAAAGACGCTTCTTTAAAAAAAGAACAGATCGATTGGTCGATTATAGCCGATCAAAAATTTTCGAAAAATACCTTTGGTATTTCGAGTAGTTACCAGGTCTAAGATTACAATACTTTTCTTCATTGGCAACCTACTTTAAAACGTGTTTAAAGTTATTTATGCAAGCGAGAAATTCAAGAAAATTGTACGGGTGGTGGTGGTGGGGAATCCAGAGAGCGCGGCCGCTTCGGCCTGCTCGAAATTGAATCGACGAGTTCAAAACCGCGATGCGTTTAAACATTTTTAATATCTCACCATCTAAAGGTCCGATATTGATGATTTTTTTTTAATTTTAGCGTATTTTCAAATGCCTATCGTTAATAATTATTGGTCTTTCAACAGTCCGATAAATATTTATCTTTAAACTTCCTTTACTTATCAACTTTATTTTTCTATTGTATCAAAAGTAAGTGCGTAAACTTATATAGATACTGTTTATCAAAGATCAAAAACAAATTTATTTAAATATTCTGAAATTGTTTATACAACAATTATTTTCAAAATATGATGGAAATTAGTAATATAATGAGTTAATTTCTCATTTGCTTATATTTTAAAAAATAATATTTGAATTACTTTAATCACAGAAAGAAATTAATATTAAAAAAATAATCTTTCTTTCATTTCAATATATTATTTCGTATTCGAAAAATACGACCTTGAAAAAAATAGATACACCGTTAGGAAAATAATCTCTACCAACTTTTTTATTTGAAGTAATAGACTAGCACTTCCCAATGCAAAGTTGTAGGAAATAACTTGATTAAGAAAAATTTACAAATAACTTTTTCGGGTGTTAAGATAAATAATTATTGAACTGTTGGAAGACCAATAATTATTAACGATAGGTGTTTGAAAATACGCTAAAATTTAAAAAAAAAAATCATCAAAATCGGACCTCTAGAAGGTGAGATATTAAAAATTTTTAAGCGCATCGCGGTTTTGAACTCTCCGATTCAATTTCGAGCAGGCCGAAGCGGCCGCGCTCTCTGCCGGTTTTTTTTTTGGAATGATAAATTCGAATTTATCGACGATTTCGTTGTATCATCTAGAGGGCGCCACAAGCGACCATTAGGACGCATTTAAACTACCAAATCTTTTTTGTGCCACGGTGTATTTCACTTTGGACTGGAAAATCTTTCCTTCTAACCTTTCTGCTTAAAAGCTAATATCTCTAAAGTCAACCGTTTTCAACAAAAACGCATATTTTGTAAATAAAAAAATGTTAAAGAATATATAAAAGTAATTTAACACAGCATAAACTAAAATAGCAAATAACAGAAAATTTGTTTTTCAAAGTGTCCTCCACAATCAGATTGCAAACAAAACCATCTTTTATTTGAAAAATGTTATTTCTAATTTCATTTGCAACTTCAATGTTTAAATATGTTTTTATTTATTCATGCTTATTTACTAATGCCAAACTAGGTTAATTTATATTTATTTGTTACAATTTTTGTAGGTATATTAACCATGTTCAGATCGATTTACTTATTTCTTTGTTACCTTTCTTTCTTTTAAATTCTTCTCAAAAATTGTAGTTCCTACCGTAAATAAAAGAAATAATTTTTAATTAATAAATACCTAACCAAAAAATGCGACAATTTTATGGGTACCGTTTTTTCGTAAATGAGTTGCTCTAACAGTAAGTATAATAAAACGATTAAACAAAAGTCCACAAAAATAAATACTATCATGAAATTATCATAATGCGTTTTAGAAATGTTACAAAGCAAATATTTTTAAAAAATTAACGGCCTATATTTGGGAATCGGAGCAAGGTTTGTATAAACTTTCTTTGCTTACTTTTATCTTAGGAATAAATATATTAAGTAGATATTCTGACAGGACACCCTGTGTATAAATGCATTCATATTTTTACTAGGAAAATGTTTATTTGCCCTTTTAACGTCTCATTATTAGGATGTTACTTCTCAAATATGTAGTCTAAGTCCAATTAGGTTTTTCAAAAATAAAATCAGCAAAAGTACTTCACACATTTGATACTTTCTACAATACAAGTAATATGTTCTACGAGATCAATTTTTGTTTTCTGAGATAATTAGGTACAGTTTTTTGGAGTCAAGTTCTCGAACTTTGATTCATTAATAACACTTTCTGAAGCATTTAGTTTCGTGCAACTCTCTCGGTATCAAAACTACAATACCTTTGTACGTTTTCAGCTACGAAATTTGAATAATTCCAAATATTTTAAATTTTCACAACCAAGAACGGCGGTGACAACATTTTTAACATTAAGGCGGGGTTTCGCATTGTATTAGCTCTGTCTTTTACAAATTTAGTTTCGTTCAACTCTCTCGGTTTCAAAAATACAAATATACAATGCCTAAGTACGTTTTCAGCCTCGAAATTTGAATAATTCCAAATATTTCGTATTTTCATCACCAAGAACGCCGGCGACAATTCCAACACCCGAAAATCAATTTACTTACTAAAACAAAAATAAAATGACGCTTTTTTAAATTAAATTGTCAGTTTCTAAAACACATGTGAAAAAGATATATATTTACAACTTTCACATTAATATTTGTGACCAGAATATAAGTCTTATTTTACTTGAATGTCAAAAGACTTCTCTCTAAACCTAATTCTAACTGAAAGTGATACGACTTCTGCTTAAAGATAAACATCACTGGAATTTTAACTATTAGAAATTACAACAAAACTAATAATTTACCATTTATGCTTAAAACGTGATTTTAATCTCTACCCTACATATGGACTGAGATTTATATAATTATCTATTGATGCTAGTCTTTACCGTGAAAGATTGGATAGTAGATAATTATATAGATTAATGTATTATACCTCGCATAATTATTAGAAATCAGAATGTGTCCCCTAAAAGTTTAACTTTTACTTTCATTATGCACTGAATAAGAATCACAAAGTGCCGCAATTAGTTCAGATCTTAAGTCAACTCTAACGATCCAGTCACTAATGGTTTTAAAATAGTTTCGCTCTTTTCCACTAAAAAAAAATAAAGAAAGTTTGTAGTTGCTATTGTTTTCATCAGATCCATGAACATTAAAGCACATTAGAACTAATACGGAATCTAACATTCATCAACAAGCATGGTGTATTTAACATTTACCGTACATCTCTTACAGATGTAATTTGAGGAATAAACACATCCGTAGGTACCTACAAATTATTCGATTATAGCAATTCATGCTTACGCTTCAAAACATCGCGCTTATGTTTTAAAAATGTCGATTCACGTATCGATAAGTAGTACATGTGTTTATGATTTTTCCGCGTTTAATAGCGAAACATGCAACAACCGCTTTTCCATAATACGAAACGTAATAGTCTCGAATTTAGTCTAACAGTTAATAATATAGTTTGTACAGGTGTGTAAAATATAACGAGACAAGTTAATGAATGCCGTGCTGTGTGTCTGCTGTGGAGTGAATAATGATACTATTCTAGCTTGTCACGTAAAAATAATAGTCTGTAACATAATTTTGTATTTTAAAAGAATCAATTTTATAATCAGGTATTCCTGATTTTTGTAAACATCGGGTTCTTCACTTCTCAATATCTTTAACTGAACTGCAATCAATTGCTTCAGAGAATTTTAAGAATCAATATACTTTTAAATCCAAATTGTAAGAAGAAGACATTCAAAGTGGTAATATTTAGGCTTAGTGCACGTGCAGAGTCTAACAGAGCCGGAACGGGGGTCGGTGGCCTTCACAGCTGACTCGTGTTTTGAACTGTTCAGTTATTTACGGAACCTTGTAGTAGCTGGTGTATTTCAAATGTGGTTTGACAGTGATACAGGGACATACGCATTAAAAAAAATGACTTGTTTTGTACTGTGTGTGAGCGCATTATAAATTCTTGTTACAAAACTAAAGTGACAAGACATTTGAAGAACCATGCCTCGTCCAGCGCTGAAGACTCTGTATTTTTCTATGAACTTAGAGACGCCTTTCTTTCAAGCACTATTCCATTAAACAAACTAGAGAAGCCCAAGTTCCATAATTCTGTAAATTGTAATCACATGAACTATCCCTAAATGAATAATTTGCTATAATGGATGATGTACAAAAAAATATATACGATGCCAATAATATACGCCCAGTCAGTAGTACGATAAAAGAAAAAATGCAAAGAGTGTTAGAAAAAAATCCAGGATACACCATTTTGGAAAACATATGTAAAGTTTTATCTGGTACATATCAGGAGTTACCAGCAAATATATTAATATACAGTGCGTCCAAGATAAGGATGGGATAGCATTAGGACACGGTAAGAGATACGGGGTGGCTGAAATTAGAGAAAAGTTGTGTTTTTTTATACCTACCAATATGCCGTTTAGAACGTTTTAAAATTCCTGGGTAGTTCCGGAGACATCCGGAAAAAACCGAAATTTTGCAAAATCGTTTTATTTTTTTCTGGCTTTATTTGAAAACGAATTTTAAAATAAATTGCACATTTACATTGTCACTTTTTTCGCTCTATCCAATGGCGGCTTCATTTTTGCAATCCGACGTTTCGTCTTCGAGGAGCCATGATAAGATTTATTTTTTTACATAATATACGACAAAATCTAAAGTCATTTGTAATTATGAATTAGATGATATTACTGTTGCAATGGTTTAAAAAGGTTTTTAGCTTGTTTTACCTATTATTTAAAAAAAATTTCTAAGTACGGCTCTGAACGCTTTCAAAATATCTATTGGAGGAAGTCATAACAGTATAAAAGTCAGTAGGTACAGCACAAAATATGCAACAATTTTTTTAATCAATAATTTATAAAAGTTGTATTTAATAAAAGAATAATACGAATTTATGAAACGTTTTATTATTTCTAATTACTATTGCTAATATTAGAAAAACAATTGTTGGATATTTTGTACTGTATTGACATTCATACTGTTATGACTTCCTCCAATAGATATTTTGAAAGCTTTCAGAGTCGTACTCAGCAAAAATTTTAAATAATAGCTAAAACAAGCTAAAAATCTATTGAAATCTTTACTATAGTAATATCGTCTAATTCAGAATTCAAAATGACTTTAGATTTTGTCATAAAAATAGCAGCGACGTATTTAAATAAATGAACCTGATGATGGCCCCTCGAAGACGAAACGTCGGGTTGCAAAAATGTTGACGCCATTGGATAGTGCGAAAAAAGTTGCGATGTTAATGTGCAATTTAGTTTGAAATTCGTTTTCAAATAAATCCAGAAAAAAATATAAAACGATGTTGCAAAATTTCGGTTTTTTTCGGATATCTCCGGAACTACCCGGAACTTTAAAACATTCTAAACGACATATTGTTAGATATAAAAAAAACACAACTTTTTTCTAATTTGAGCCACCCCGTATCTCTTACCGTTTCCTAGATCCTAATGCTATACCATCCTTATCTTGGACAGACTGTATAGTTCATGCCTCAACAATTTCTCTTACCGTCCGTTGTCAACAATAAACGCTGAACGGTCATTTTCCCTACGAAAGTTAATATTTAGTGATAAACGTCGCCGTTTCACTGAAGAAAACTTAGAAAAGCACGTTGTAGTATGTTTTAACTCCTTCCAATATGCCACGGAAGCCTTGTCCCAATACTAAGGTTCATCAGGTAAGTGGTGTCATTTAAATTTATAAAGGTATTTCATCCTCTACTTAGCCTTGCTTTTTGGTAATAGTACTATGTTGCGACATATTTTCTGTAAACATATTAATATTTTCATTCGTAATCTGACTACGGTCCTGTAAAACTCCGCCCCGCATTAAGTCTAGTAATAATTATTATTAGGAGTGACAACTTACCATATAATTACTAAGTAAAGTAGTTAAGCAGTTACCTGAAACAAACAAAAAAAAAATATTTAAAAAGCCTTATATTAAACAATATAGAAAGGAAAGACAGTACAATATGCGGAAGGAAAACGTAATATATTTTATAAAATTCGTTATTATAGGAAGTACCTATAAGGAGTTCTTAGAGTACTGAAAACACTGAAAATGTTCAATATGTAATAATGATGAACACGTGGATTAATTTGATAATGTTAGATAGAATGCAATAAAATGGTTGCAAATTCAATAGCTAATATGATAAACAAACTATTATAAACCTGCATTTTTAAACGAACTACATTTTTTAGAGGTTATAATGCGTGTTTATGAAATAATATATTATCAAGACAAACCTGCTATTCAAATGCAATAGTAAATAGAATAAGAAATATAAGGTAAACATACCTACAAAGCAGTTATCTCGTTCCTCTATTGTTATCACGTATAATATCTCGAATTAATAGGCTGCAGATGTATTATATAACATGTTTGTTATTAAATTGTGATCGATATACAAATGAATTAGATTTCAATTAAGACATAGTAATAGAAACCTTGTAGTTTATTAATTGAAAATATGTTCAGGATTTAATTTGGTCGAATTCCTTTCGTATCGAGGTTAACGTCGTCTATATTTCTCTGTTATTAATCTAATTATTTATCTAAAGAAAATTAGGGGCCTATTGAAGCTAAGTTAATTTTATACACTTAATGAACACGCTGCCAAATCAAGCTGTAAAACGTGGACTAATAACACAAATACATACTTATATTTGTAAACTTGTTTACTAAATTTTTTTTATTATAATAATTAGGTAACTATTTATAAGACTGAAGGAACTATAATATAACAAATTAATATTTGCGTCTTAAAAAAAGTTTAACAATATTAATGCAAGATTGATGCTAAATTTTATGCCTACAAGATATGTAAAGAAAATAACCGAACTTTTTGAATTATGCTCTAATCGAGATATTTAGTGACACGCAGTTGGCAGCATTGCGTTGCGCATAACATCCTTTGTTGTTGGATTGATTAATTTAGTTTTCGTTATTTGTGTGCAACAGGTTTAAGTGTAAGATTTTGCCTGAAACAAGCTTACGGAGATGATGCTCTAGGTTGTACGCAATGTTATGAATGGTTTTCATGATCTAAAGGTGGTCGCTAGTCAATTGAAGAAGATCCTCGACCCGGAAGGCCTTCGACTTCAACTGATGACTCTCATGACCAGAAAGTCAAAGATCTGTTGCGAGCAAATCGCCGATTGACTGTCAGAGACATCGCAGAAGAGGTTAGCATCCCAATTGGGTCATGCCATGGAATTTTTACTGAGAAATTAAATATGCATCGAGTTACAGCAAAATTTCTTCCTCGTTTGATGACTGAACAACAGAAAGAAACAACTCCTTGAACGATGACGATGAAACATTCATTCAAAGAATCATAACGGGTGACAAAAGCTGGGTTTACGGCTACGACATTGAGACAGAAGTTCAATCATCACAATGGATTGGCAAAGGATCACCACGCCCCAAGACAGTACGACAGTCTCGATCCAATGTCAAAGTGAAGCTCACCGTTTTTTCGACTTTAATGGAATTGTGCATTTTGAATTCTTGCCTCGAGGTGAAACAGTGAACCATCAAGGTTACGTGAAAAAATTCGCAAAAAGAGACTAGAGTTTTGGTGAGACAACTGATGTCAATACGTTAGTTTTGTGCCAAAACTCAGATTACTTGTCTAATTGTAATATTTACGCTACCTAGGCAAATATCGTTTTTATACGTTATTTTCACACATGGAATTAATTAAAATAATACATATTTCTATAATGTGTAGTTCTAAAACCTAGGCAACCTATTCAGATAACGTTTCCATTAAGAGTTAAGAGTTAACTAAATAAGTGATTTTAAGATTCCTCAACGTTTGGATGAAAATTCGTAAAAATTTTATATTTTCAACCTTTATCGTTACTTATTTTAACCGAGACTGCCTTATTTGAATGTTATTTAAGTCATCTCTTTGGATGATTGGCTTTCAATTCGCCATTTATTTAAACAGGCACTTGCAGCAAGTACATCGTCAAGTATTTAATGACAAATATAGTAAATAATCCTCTAGATTTTAACATGGCTTGACAGTTAGCATATTACAAACAGAATAGCAAACAAACTGGACGTACAACTGCACCAGCAACGTGGCCGCAGTCAAGTTATTGTTTATAAACATACTCCTGCCTGTGTAAGAGTGAATAACGTTGCCCCCTTTGCGTCTGGAGATATAACGAACACCAAGCAGGAAGCGGACTGCGTTTCAGATAGACAAACCGGTAGGTGTATTTATTGTCAGTGTCTATACTTAGAGGTAGGTTGATCCGGAAAAAAACTTTAAACATTTAATGGATATCTGGTATTCTAAGAAAACAAATTAAAACTGCTCTTTATTGGCTCATGAATTTAAAATAGACACAATTGATTTAAAAAATTAATAATTACTTAGTAGATACGTCACTAATTTTTCATAAATGTCATTTTATTAGGTAACATTTATCGGTATTTATTAATACATTAAAAGAGGAAAGTGCAATCTCATTCAATATCAACATTTTGAACTTGTTTTATGTAGAAGATAAAAATGGGCTAAAATGCTGATGTTTTAAGTAGTCATATTTGACGATAACTTTGATAAAACTGGCCTAAATATATTTTGCCTTAGCTATACATATATTAATATTTTTGCAGTTACATTCACATTTGGACCACCGTTTTCTTAAGATTTAAATTACTGGAGAGTTCGATGCTGAATGAGATAACAAACTTCATATAATTCCTAAAGTGATATCTATAATAAATATAGGTAAAGTTAAAGCAGAATAATGTTTAGAGTGTAGGCCAATATTTATTGAAACTCGAAATGGATAAAAAAAAAAAGATATAAGTTAACGTTTGCTGAAGATTGAAGCGGATCACTCTAGAATTCAATGCTAAATCAGACAAGGAACGTTAGATAATATATTTAAATCTGAAAAATGAGTATATTCAGACACTATACAAATGAATACGGTCATAGAACGAAGACTGCTGATAACATTTTTTTTGCACACGGTCCCGACATACTCACCTTCTCCCCTTGGGGTGTTTCTTTGCAACAGTATAAACTGTTTTCGGTTGTTCTTGAATTCGTTGTGAATATAGAGGTATTTAATTCATACTAAGTACATTATTATTTGAGATCCACTTGGAAAGTACCTAGATACCTACGTGTTAGAATATAAAGACATATAAAGTTTATTGAAATTCGAAGCAGATTACTGGAGATTTAAATGCTAAATTAGATAACGAACGTTAGTATAATTCTGAAACATTTGTACGGTTTAAATGCCTTTGAAACATTACGCACTGGCACTTTTTCTCTTTTTTCGAAAAAAATATATACCTAGGTTTAAGTTTATTGAAATTTGAAGTGAATTACTGGAGAATTAAATGATAAGTCAGACAACGAACCTTAGTAACCTTCTGAAATATCTAACTCATAGGTAGATATATTTACTTTATTATTAGATACTCAAAAGTACAATACATCGAAAATAAAGTATGTTTAGGTCATTAAGGCTGCAATTTAAAATATCTACAGGATTTATATTGCAATTGTCATAAATTTTACGAAGTGAGGAATGTTTGAGTAGATACCTACTTTAGATCAAAATTTTGGGAGAGAAAATAACAGTTGAGAAATAATGTAGAAATAAAAACCCGCAAAAAATATTTTTATCTAGTTTCAAGACAAAGAAATATCCATTTCGGTCTTGATGCGGATATCCAATATGTGGATAGCAGGGATCAGATTTAAATCTGAAAGTTTTTAAGACCATTCAGGAGAGCCATATTCAAGTTCCGATCTAACGTAACTAAATTAAAAGTTTTTTTAATCTTTTTAAATAAACCTAACTAAATTAAAAGATTTATGACATTTAAACTTTTAAATTAACACAGTTGTGAACTATAAATTATAAGTTCTATTAGCTGCGGAGACAACAGTGTCGATATGTTTGTTAAATGATACCTAATATTTCATAAAAAAAATGCCAAGTCTCGTATTATTTTTGGTCATGCCAAAACGTTTTTATCAATGTAATTAAACATAACACGGGTGGACTTGTTGGAGAAGAACATGACATTATTTGAAACATCACTGCCGTTTCATACTTTTTTAGAAAGAAATAGATAGGCCAAAATTTATTGATATTCGAAATAGATAACCGGAGAATTAAATGCTAAATCAGACAACGAACTTTACAATATAAATATTAGTAGGTAGGTATCTATTTGAAACATCAGACTTAAAACATTTCGAATTTTGTAAAGAAGGTAAGTAGGTACCTGTAAAAATATATCCAACTGCTCATTTCTTTTCAAAGCAATTTGATTGCGAAAATCAAAAATAAACCACTGAAAAGCATATAATGGATGTTTGGCATTAATACACGGCAAAATAAAAAAGTAGCATCCAAGATATAAGACCTGAAAGTCAGCCTTAAGAATAAGTGGGTACACCATCAATCAATATTTTTATACATGTCCCAACCTCATACATTCGTTGGCCGCTGAATATGACATTAAAGGGTATTTGAAAGAGGAGAGAATTTTTATGCTATTGTATTCTATTGATTATAAAGTAGGTATTGTATTTTTTATATTCCTATTATCGTAAAACTATTCAACACGATGTATATGTATAGTGGGTACTTTATTTTAAATGGAAGCAATGAAATTTACACCTGCTAGTTGTGACTATTTTTAAATGGAACAATTTCTACAGCAAAAAATACAAGTACCTAAATCATATTAGTATTTGTGTGACTCCTATGGATAGACATAAAACTTGACAGAACAAAGCTGCAACAAAAATTTGCAACATTAAACTTGTTTGCTATCAAATTTTAAAATTAGCTTCAAGTTAGATCAAATCTACATCAAAGCGCCAATATAAATCAGAGTGATAATGAAATACAGCTTCTGTTTAACTTACCGAGTCAATTCTTCTAGTAAGTACCGAGTAATTCTAGTAAGTATCGAGTAATTCTAGTAAGTACCGAGTAATCCTAGTAAGTACCGAGTAATTCTACTAAGTACCGAGTAATTCTAGTAAGCACCGAGGAATTCTACTAAGTATCGAGTAATTCTAGTAAGCACTGAGGAATTCTACTATGTATCAAGTAATTCTAGTAAGTACCGAGTAATTCTAGTAAGCACCGAGGAATTCCACTAAGTATCGAGTAATTCTAATAAGTACCGAGTAATCCTAGTAAGTACCGAGTAATTCTAGTAAGCACCGAGGAATTCTACTAAGTGTCGAGTAATTCTAGTAAGTACCGAGTAATCCTAGTAAGTACCGTCCTAGTAAGTTAGTTGTAATATATTTTGACATATCGGACATTGATATAGTCCAAAATGCGTATAGGTATTTTAAGTAAATCTCACTAATTAGACCGTGTGAGGCCAATTACTCATTCATGGACAATCGTATATATAGTAGGTCGTGACAGTGATAGGTAGTAATGTCATGATAACATTGTTATTGTTTGACAGTTTGTATTAGTATTTAATTAAATTGGGTTACACAGAAGTAGAAAATTGAAACATTATTAGGAATTAAAATAAACTATGGAGAATATCTTAACTACTCTATCTAATTCCTATAATATTTAAATTTTCTACTTCTGTGTAACCCATTTTAAATAAATAATAATACAAACTGTCAAACAATAACAATGTTGTCATAATATTACCTGTCACTGTCACGGCCTACCATACAACATTGTCCATGAGTAAATAAGCCCCTCACGGACTAATTAGTGCGATTTAGTTAAAATACTTATACCCATTTTGGACTATATCAATGTTCGATATGTCAAAATTTATTGCAAATAAATCTAAATCCTTACGTAATAGGAAAAAGGCAGAAATGCCCGAAAAACGTCCAGCAATTACAAAATATTTTATGTTCTTAATAAAAAACGTTCTTTTCGTTTTTTAATATTATCTCGCTTATTGTTAGAGATGGACCCAACAAACTATATATGACTGTGCTCGACAGGGAACTTTCTATCCAAATGTGTAAAAATATACAGGGTATTCCATTTAAATTAACAAAGTTAACATCTGCGGCCATTTTGTTTGAACTTCATTTGTTTTTCTACTATCATATTCGAACATTTCATAAAAAATCGTGCAACTTTTGTATTTCACATTTTTTTATAACTCTAAAAACAAAAAAGTTAAAGGAGGGGTCAAAATATAGTGAATCACCCTGTACCGAGTAACTCTAGTAAACATCGAGGAATTCTACTAAGTATCGAGTAATTCTAGGAAGTACCGAATAATCCTAGTAAGTATCGAGTAACTCTAGTAAGCACCGAGGAATTCTACTAAGTATCGAGTAATTCTAGTAAGTACCGAGTAATCCTAGTAAGTACCGAGTAACTCTAGTAAGCACCGAAGAATTCTACTAAGTATCGAGTAATTCTAGTAAGTACCGAGTAATCCTAGTACCTAAGTACCGAGTAATTCTAGTAAGTACCAAGTAATTCTTCTAGTAAATACAGAGTAAATTCTACTACTCTGTTTGGGTTAACGAGTAAATTCATATTTAAAAAGTGTATCGTGTATTGATGAAAATATTGCGTAAATCTTTATTAGGTTCTGTAAAATACAGTGTAATAGCAATAGTTGATATAATTCTACGTTTATCTTTCAAATATAAATATTATTATAATGTTGAGTATTATTAAAAAATTACAAAATAGTAAAACTCGTATGTTTGTGTGCTTAATTAATCATTATGTTGTCAATTGAGTTTGGACTCATTTTAATAAAAAATTGTGTTGACTTGTGAGATCTGTTGAGTGAAGATTTACTACATTTTTTACGGTACCTACCCACAGTCACGACTGTAGTATAATTTTACAATAAAATTGCATTCATTTCAATAATTTTTTAGCAAATTTATCAATGAGTTTTTAATCTACTTCAAATGTAAAATTTCTCTGGGAAGTAATTTTTACAGAATACTTTAACAGTCCAATGTAACTTTGAATCAAGTAACTAAAAATTACTGTAATTTTACTTTTTGTAGTGTTAACGAACTTAAACAGTTGTAGAAGAAACACAAAGGACAACAGATTGATTTATTCCACGTGGTACAGCTACCGCTAACATACAACATCGAGCCGTATCCTCTACTGTACCTTCCCGGCATCAGACAAAACACAACCCCGCGGAATTTCAGCACTGCCACCACGCGTACTTCCTCTCTAGGATTACGATGGGCCACGGTGATTGACTAACAATGCAGCCGTCAATTTGGAACAGGCAACAATTAAAGCTCGGCCGGACTATCATGTACGCCCTATTCAACCCAGTCGACACACGACAGTTGGTCGGTACGTCTCTCAACCGACCTCCGTCCGGCATCCTTTATTCAGAAACAAGCTGGTTCGTTACTTTTTTCGTCACAATCACTTCGGCTGATCACTTCGCGTTAAATGCTGACAGAGGAGATATTCAACAAGTGTACATTCTCGTACGTATTACTGGAACTTAATTAACACGCAGAGTTTTTAAGTCCACTAATTAACGAAAATGTTTCCAATTGTTTTATATTTAAATACGTATTAATACATTTTTCATATAATGACTAGTTTCCTAAAGTTATTCCTGCACAAAATGAAACGTGTTATAAACAAAATATCCAAAAATCAACTCGAGACTAGTTGGGAAACTTTATTCAAACGATGGTCAAAGTTATGGAGAAGTGGTTTTTTGACACACGTAAAAAACTGTTATTTATAGCCAAAAAAGGTTTATACAAAAAAGGTAGGTATTAAATAAACCTGTAAAATGAGGCGAAGTCCGATTAAACTCCGATAATTTGTTTATGCGCTCAAAAATGGTAGAAAATGACCGTTTTTTCAATTTCTAATAATTAATGCAATTTTCATCGCAGACACTTGTAGCTCAGGATTTTTTAAGTTCTTTGCATCCTAAATAAGTGGTAAAAATTTCAGTCCGAAAGCTTCATTAGTTTGGTGTTGGCGGAATTTGTTATCTAAGAAGATGCTGTTTTCAATTCATCTTTCCCAAACTCACAGGCGTTATAGAGTTTCGATCATTAGTTGCTTTTGTACCTAAATAGTTGTATTGACATATGCATTCACTGAGAATTTAATTTTTCAAATTTAATTTGTTTAAAAATGCCTTTGAAAAAATGTTAATATTTATTAAATTGTTAATAGTCTATAGTTTAGTTAGTATCTACCATTTTTCTTCGAATTTAAAAAACAATCGTTGTTCTAAGTTGAGATACTTTTTTTTTATTTAATCGCTGTGACGTTAATTATTTATTAATATTAAGAGCCGAAATTTGGAGTGAGTATACATTAAGAACTATATTTTCAAGTCCTATATTAACATTAAGATGAATTCAATTATTGCGAGCAGAAAACTGATCGAGCGGCTTCAAATCGATGAAACTGGAACAATTAGCCATATCTCAGTTAATACTGAACGTATCGAGACGATTCTTTTTTTAATTTGGGTTAGCGCGAAAATTCATGAGCACGGAAGCTATTGTATTAACGAAATTAACATTCTTTCAACCCGAAATTTACAAAAAATTTGTTTTTCGAATTTTACAACACATATTTACCTGATATTTGTAAAATGTTAACTAGATCTTTTTGTGGTTATACTGCTACTATTTTACTCTACGCAGACTATTTGAAAATTTACTCTCAAATAAATAATTCCGATAATTGTATTGCCTACCAGGAAGATTTATACTCTTTCTTTGAATACTGTAAATTGAACAAGCTTCAATTAAATTTAAGTAGATGTTTCTATACTTGTTTTACCCATAACCAAAATATGTACTCTAATAAGTATAACTTTAATAAGAATATTTTAAATCAAGTTGAAGAAATAAAATAACTTGGGGTTGTCTTTGATAGGAAAATGAGTTTTCCTTCACATATTGATTATATAACTTTAAAAAGCAACAAAATGCTTGTTTTCATTGTCAGAGTTTGCAAAAATTTTATGTCGATTTTTGCTATTAAATCTGTACTTATATTTTGCATACGTGCACAGCATAACCAGTTTTGCATCTATTGTATGGAGTCCTTAATATTCCATATACACTAATGGAAACAATTAAGGGATCAAAAAAAAATCTAAATTTTCTGCGATTTTTCAAATGGTCTTTGATAAAAATGGTGGTATTGGAGTAAAAAAAAAGCAATTTGAAACTTGAAGTTTCTAATTTTTAATCCTGCAAAAAAAAAATTTTCAAGTAACACGTATCGCGCAATCTTAATGAATTGCATGAAAAAAAATTTTTCGAAATTTTTTTCGACCTTATTTTTGGTGTACGGACTTGAAAAAAATTTTTCCAACTTAACCACCTTATGGATTAGATAGGTTGTTCATTTAGCTTCAATTTCTTTTTTTTTTTTTGGTCTCGATACGACCATTTCTCGCTGAGCTATCGGACTTTGAATGAAAATGGATCATTTTCTCTTTGTTCATCGATATCTCAGAAACCAATGGTTGCACAGAAAATCGACGGTGGGTTTCAGAAACTTGAATGAATTATCTACAAGGTCCTGACACGGTTTTTTAGAAAAACATTTTTTTTATCCTTAACATGACTGAAAAATCGTAAAAAATAGAACTTTTAGGGGTCTTCTAGAAAATCACGTGCCACATTGAGAATATCGGGAAAATGACTAATGTTAAGTGTACCTTTTACAGGTCATTGTACCCCTAAAAGCTCTACAGAGTTTCAATTCGATCCATCGAGCCGTTTTTTTGTTTCATTCGATTGAATTTTTTTAAAAATGAAAGGATCGCGTTTTTTTGCCTTTAAATGCTCATAATCTGTAAAAAAATGAAAAAAACATGTTTTTTTCTTATTTTTTTTACATTCTTATTGCAGAAAGCGTTTGAAATTATGAAAAAAAAAAAATTTTAATTTTTTCGAAAAAAAAATTTGTTAAACCGATTTTCAGAAATTTCGCAAAACCGCCGGCATTAGCGTTACCCAAAGCGTACCACGTGGAGGTTGCACGGTCTTATTTACGCTTTTTTACACACGTGCGAAAAGCGTTTGAAGTTATGACAAAAAAAAAATTATTCCAATTTTTTTTCTACTGAAAAAAGGTGGTTTGGAAAAAACTCTTTGTTTTAATATTCTGTAAATTCGGAAAAAGCGTTTTATGAATTGAGAAGTATCGCAGCAATAATCTCTGAAAAGGGTGTAGATCGAGGTCAATATTAGGTTAGGGATATCAATTTATTTAAATTTAATTAAAAATCGGTCAGCATAGTCACGAAATGAAGTAGGGGAATCGTGTCGAAAATGGTTGGGGATTACTGAGATAAATTTTCTGGAGTGAATCCAACGAAAAAATTTTTCAAAAAAATTTTCAAAATAAAAATTTCTTTTTGTCATAACTTCAAACCCACCGTCGATTTTCTGTGCAACCATTGGTTTCTTAAATATCGATGAATAAAGAGAAAATGATCCATATTCATTCAAAGTCCGATAGCTCAGCGAGATATGGTCGTATCGAGACCAAAAAAAGAAGAAGAAATTGAAGAAATGAACAACCTATCTAATCCATAAGGTGGTTAAATTGGAAAAAAAATTTTCAAGTCCGTACATCAAAAATAAGATAAGAAAATTTTCGAAAAATTTTTTTTCATGATATTCATTAAGATTGCGCGATACGTGTTACTTGAAAAAATTTTTTTGCAAGATCCAAAAATTAGAAACTTCAAGCTTCAAATTGCTTTTTTTTTACTCCAATAAGACCATTTTTATCAAAGATACAGCCATTTGAAAAATCGCCGAATATTTAGATTTTTTTTTATCCCTTAATTTTTTCCATTAGTGTATAAGTCTCGACTTGAGGCCATACATAACAGATTTATGAAATATTTACACTACCAGGAAAGTGGTGTGTATTCTTTTCATTGTAGCAGTATTTTTGTATAAGCTTCTTAATGATTTTACCACAACATGACTTTAGAGTAAATGCAGTGTTCGATTAGACTTTTTATTGAACTGATTCTGGTCAAAACTCTCCTATAAACAGAATATGCAGATATTTTAACCTGTACTATAGGACTCTAGATATCTTTCACTCCTCGCTCACTAGTTTTAAAACATCTTTAAAAGTAACTATTATTGTAAATTAACATTTTCTATTATAATTATTACTTCTGTACTTTTATATTTAATTAGCTGTAAGTAATTTGTGGACATTGTTTTGGGCTATAATGCCTGTGTTTGTCCCCTTCTCCATAAATAAAAATAAAAAATAAAATAAACACAAATCTTATGATTAATAAATTAACCGCAACATCAACGTTTCACAATTGTACTTGACACATCTGCACTTTCACATACATATATTATGTTAATAATAAATAAGTTATATTTTTGATATAGATTTATAACCGGTTGATATTATTTTGCAGTTTTATTGTCAAATTATTGGCGATAGCACAAAGAAATATTTTACGCACCACACTCGTCTTGTAAAGTTTCTTTTCTTGGCACGTAAACTACTATTAATATTTTCCTTTCCTTATTTACAGTTTATTATTTTTAAAAGAAATGAAGATTAAAAATTGCATTCCGTATGTCTTATGGAAAAGCTTATTTTCAATATCTAATTTTTAGACTCATAGTAGATCACCAAAACCTATTGCTAATTATATAGAGACATCAGTTTTCAACTCCGGTCTACACCTGAAGGCCTGCCCGATGGAACCTCACTAACAATGCGAGCCGGGAGGCTTCCTATTTCCTGATCGGAGAAGAATAAGGGCCGCGAGCAATGAGCGAATCAAGTTAATAAATCTCCTCGCAACTCTGCTCCTCAGCAAGTTTGCATACTGCGAACCAGGGCTGACAAACTGATCCGAGACAAGCGACACGGAACACCCATCTCGATCGAAATCCCATTACGGCGCGAGCGTTAAAAATGAGAAGAATTTAAATCGCAACCACAATGTGAGCCTGGACGCGAGCGGACGTGAATCCGCACAATTTCCATGTCGGGCTAATGACAGCGCGTTACGGGGTTTCGCGCCGCGTCTCCCGCGCCGCCTTTATGTTCTTATTTACATAGATGATATCAAAACTGGAGCGTGAAGGCGCGACGCGTCTCTGCGATCGAGGCGTTTGCGGCTCTCTACAAATGAGGTCCATTGTTGCGAATTTTTAGCACGTTGTATGAGAAACGTTTCATGACGTCTATACTTACTTGAGCAACTCTTTTATCGGTAGGTAAATTATCTAAGGCTCAGAACATATTATTGAAGCAGAGAGCAATACAACGAGAGTGGCGAGCAACGCAGTCAAAACAAACACAAATTTTCTACGTAAGCACACACATTGAAGCGTGCCGAGTAATTATACAGGGCGTTATGTGGAGCCATTCGACAGACTTCAGGCATTTTTTAACGTGTTCATTATACCTGTTTTACATTGACAATTTATTGATCAATTAATTCATGAAGTCGCTTCATCAAGAAATTGGACAAGTGTAATGCACCAAATCAGCTGTCAAATAACTTCATGAATTTATTCATCAAGTTCTTGACGAATTAGAGCATGTTCTAATTTTCGTCAATTTCTTCGTGAACTTCGGAAGTACCAACCTAACAGATTTCCACCCTCAGATCAGTAATGAGGTTATATTATTGGAATATGTAAATAATTGTGTGGCGTCGTGCTAGTTTCGCATTGATTTTACTGATTTGTTACTTACAAAAACTAATATTTATATAATATGTGTCAGAACGGTACCGCTGTAGTATCACTACAATTATGAGTGGAAAGGTCACATTTTTAAAATTTGTTTGCTTCTTTGATTCATTGGTAGAACTGATTCATGCGTCAAAAAACTTGACAAAGTCTGTTGCAGTCTAAAACCACACTGTTTGCCAATAAATTCGTGAATTAATTATTGAAGAACTTCTTCAATTTATTGATAAATAAATTGTCAATGTAAAACAGCTAGTAGTCAATGCATCGCAACCCAACTAACATAGTTGCTCTATAATTTGAAGATCATGATACAATTTTATTTTATTACGGTTGTACAACTGTTCGGCAAAAGCTATTTTGTTTATTTTGTCTTCGCAACTGAATCGTTTTTTAAATAAGCTCTAAAAAATGTTCTTTCAGCAACATTATAAAACATTTTGGAGAAATTAGTTTTAACTGTTTTATAAGCGTTTATACAATATGGAAGAAAACTGATTTATAACAGCTTTTTAATAACAATTTCCAACACTTGTCAACATTTATAAAAATATTCTTTAAACGCTTTGATGAACATCAATAAAACAATTTTGTTAGGATAAACAATAATTGTTATATAATCGGAATAAGCACTGCTCTTTTAAAAGACTTATTAAACAATTAAAAATTACAACAATTATTTAAACACTATAACACAGGTCAAGAAGCAGACACACTAATATGCAATCCCGAAGGATTTTGGTACGCTGAATCCGAATCTGGTCGCAGAAATGCTCTATCGCGTCAAGTTTTTGAGATATCCTAACCTAAAAGTGCAAAAAACACTGTTTTTCGTCATATTTGAGGTTATATAGTAATGTCATCTATTCTTTTTTTTTAAATACATATAATTTAAAAGTACAAGGCTCCCTCTTTCGAATGCAGTTGAGTTTCCTCAAATATCTTTTTTTTTTCGTTGAGATATCGCATGTTGAAATTTCTAAGTTTATCAGGTTTATTGGATACATAAATTGTATCCAATAAACTTTTTATATTCAATGCAAATTGTTATAAATAAATTGCATTCCATTTAAAAAACAAAATTAGACTTATTTTCATTTATTTAAACTTGTAGGTGCCAAAGTTTGGTACTTCAGGAAATTCATAAAAATTTTTTATTGATTTTATTTATTTTTTTTTCTAAAATAACAGCTTCAGGTAGGGTGCAGCATATAGGAAAACATACGGAAATAAAGTTTGTATATTTTACAGAAAAACATTTACTCAGTTATGGTTTATATGAGGCGTAGAATATATTATGAAGAGGGATATTAAGAAGAAATAAATAAATTCAATTTAACATAGAAGTTGCTTAAAACGATACCCAACAATTTTCTTAGTATAAAAAATAGTTCAATTACTAATGAATACTAATCAGCATCATATCACAAAACTCCTGTATCTAAAATTTCCTTATTTTATAAATAAGAATAATTTTAATTCCAAATTTATTTTTTTTTAATTTTTGTTGCTGCAGCATACAGGGTGTCCCGAAATTAATGGAACAATATTCGATCACAGATTCTTAAGACAAATTTAAGAAACCCTTATTTTTTATTTTTGCCAAGTGGCCCCCTCTTTCGGAGTTACAGCCTCCTGAAATCCACCCCTAAGAATAATATTTTTTTTATATCTCAGAACCCTGTTGTACGAGAATTACTAAATTTGGAACACAGGGGTTTTATGGCATGTGGAATCTGATGGTGCTACATTTTTTAGCGGGGAACCTCCTTAAGACAATTTTTCGTGGGCCCCCTTATCTTTGGAGCCAAAAAAATTTGGTCACATATTTAAATTTCTTAAAAATGATTAGTCCACTATAGAAAGCCATTCAATTTATAAACTTTTTGTCTCTTTACACTTTTTTCGTAAAACGAAAGAAGAAAAATGTCAAAATGTGATCGAATGCATATCGTGATTCGCCATTTTCCTCAAAAACATTGCGTTTTACGAAAAGAATATCAAGAGACAAAAAAGTTTCTAAATTCAATGGCTTTCTAGCTAACTAATAATTTTTTAAAAAATCAAAAAGAAAAAATACGGGTCCCCTAAATTTGTCTTAAAAATCTATGACCCAATTTTGTTGCATGAATTTCGGGACACCCTGTATATATATATATATATAAAATCAATTGAATTGTGTGTCCCAAAATAAATTTAAAGGATTATCAAAATTGTCTATTTTAATTAAAATTGTGTCTAATACAAATCTATACCTAAATAGGTAACTAAACATGCAATTATTATAGCTACTGTAAGCATAGTAAGTATGGTAGGTACTTACGTTTATACTCTACTTTAAAGATATGAAGTCAATACAAATTAATTTTGAAAATTATTCTTAAATTATCTGAACCCATTTTAAATAGGATTAGTATCTGAATTTGATAATTAATAAAAAATATAATGTGGCAGTTGTACTAATAATAGAGAAAATACCAAATTAAAGGAGTAATTTAATGAAAAGATGCTTAATATTATGTGAGCATCGTGATTTCACGTTTTCGTATTTAAGCAAATGTATTTAGTATTTTTGTCTGCTCTATGAAAACGTCATTAGCAGCCTGTATTTACAAAGCTAAATTTTAGAAGTCACCGTGCTTTCGCATACCGCCAAAACAGTTAATCCTCCCGACTTTTTTCAATAGACAGTTAAGTGAATCCAAGTAGACTTCACAAAGACCTGCTTTCAAATATGTGGGGAAAAACTTGTTCATAAGCCGACCGAAAGTTAAGCGTGCATCGATCGTCCGTTCATTTCATTTTACAAGTTTTTACTTTTGGAACTCTTCGCATGTAACCGGTGTACTATCCGTCCTGCTGCCCATCGCGCAAAGGTCCCCACTTGGCTCGAGAGCGAATGTCTTGCCGAGAACGTAGTATCGCTGGAAGAATTTTAACGCTACAGTTTCTTTTGGTGTTTGATATTCCTTTTCATTTTGGTTTCGACGGTGTATAAATGTCGTTTCGTATAATACCAAAGTCGCGACATTCTTCTGGAAATTTTGTTTTTGTCCGGCCGCTGGCAAAAACATGTGAAAAATTGCCGGTGGTGTCACCGCCGACGAAACCAGATCAGATGAGAGCGAAAATATTTCACTCGTTCTAGTAAAACCAATTTTGTGTACAGGGTGATTAAGAAACGTCGCAACATACTTTAAACATTAACTACTAAAGAAAACACAATTCCTAAAGTTTCTATTCTATGATCCTACAAAATTGATACAAGAAAAATGGTTCTTAATTAACTACCTACAATTTTTCGTAGTTATTGCTTTATACAAATGTTACAGTAGAACAAAATTATTCAGAATACTACGACTGCAAAATAAATAGCTTTTTAAAAGTATTAAGCGTGATTGAGTGATATCAAAATATGCGAAACATTTTTGTTAAGTTAAGTTTGAAAAAATGTGACATTGCCATTAATTTTTACTTGAAAATATGTCAAATGACGCGCACAATGGAACCATATGTTGTTTTATTCATGGTGTAGATAAGTGCGAAAAATTTAAAAACATGACTCCTCGATGAAAATTAATTTTCATGCAAAATAATGTCTGCAGATTTATGCCCCTTCGACGGAGACGTTTTTATATTTTTTTCCTTAAATATGAGGAAAGTTACAGAAATGAAATTACGCTCCTTGTTTTCTTGTTTTCTCTTGACAGTATGGTTATTTAAAAATATGTTGCTTGATTTATTTAAAACAAAATTGATGTGCTTTTTTCGTAAATGTAATACTTTTTTGAGAAAAGAAAAATAAAATAGGCCACATATTGTTCACAGGACTATGTTCCATGAAAGAGCTTTTGTTACAACTAAAATACATTAATTAAAAAAAGCCTTAATTAATTAATGATAATAATATTAAGAAATTTTACAAATTGTCAAATGTCACAATTTTAATTTTATAATCCCATATGTAGATCAAGAATATCAAGAAATTACCCAAACGTCTTTTCGATAGTAGAGAAAATTTATGTAGTTTAATTTTTGTTACTCCAAATTTAATAAAAAATAAATAAAAATTTCTTCTCTTCGTATGAAGGGCCATAAATGCAGAGGAAATGGGAGAAAAAATCTTTTTTTTTTGCATAAATTCACTTTCAACGAATCACCACCGTATTTTTTCCGCACTCAAATGTCAATGTCAAATTTGATCTTTTTTAAAAATAGCGCTAATTCTCAAAATTTCGAAAAGCGTTAAAGAAAACAGTAGTTTCTTTTATATTGAGAAACCAATTCTTTAATTAGTAAAATCTCAATTCTCATTGTTTAGACTTTTTTTAGCTACAAAACATTTAATATACAGTGCTATTTTTCAAAACCTGACATAGGCCAAGTTTTTTATTTGAAATGATAGACTAGTACTTCCTAATACAAAGTTCTAGAAAATAACTTGATTAAGAAAAATTTACAAATAATTCTTTCCGGTGTTGCTAGATTTCTGCAGTAGCTACTAAAACGATATTTTTTTTTAAATGGCAACACCTTATTTTTTTAACATAATTTGACAAACCTTCAAATTCTATATAGAAAATGTTATGTCACATTTCTTTATTAGTGTAGCCGTTTTATAACAATCAGCAAAAACAATGAAAATAATCTGTAGTCGGCAGGAACTAAAAGAAGCTAAAATAACAATAGTAGGTCTTAGAAATTAAACAAAAATTGTGTTGTTTTAAAGGAGCCATCATTATTGTACTGTCATTGTGTTATTTGACAGCTGTTGCATTTTATATGTATAAAAAATAACGTTTTAATTCAGTTGCTGAGATGAACCAGTTTTATAATCCACAAGAGGAGGTTAGTAAAACTAAAAACAACAGACTGGTAATAAGTCCAATTTTTCTACAGTGTATAAAACAACATAAACTTCTAGATAATTATTTATTTTTACTATTATCATCCCCTGAATGAGTTTTGGTGACTAAATATTGGTTTAGATATTTTTTTTGCTAATAACGAATATGTATATAAAAATTCATTACGTGATGTAATTTGTAGTTATAACAACTACTCCAAAATAATTTTATTCAATATATGGATTTTATAAAAAATGTAACATTTAATGAGTTTTTAATAACATATTTTAGTTTCTTGCAAATAAAATAAATTCGCTATAAAAACTGATTTAGGTACATACAGACAAGACTGTAGTAAACATTCACACAGTTGTTTCTAAAATTGTCACAAGAATAAATTGTATAGAACTTTCATACAATATTATTCGAAAATTATTATGTGAATTTTCAGACAATGTTCTTTCCATCAATTGACGTTAATTGACGGCATTTTTTAACGATTGGCATTCAATTTTTTCGAAAAACAGCTAATAATGAAATACCCACATGATGCTTCCGTTACCGGTGACACTGTATGTGTGGTTCATATATAGGCCAAGGACTCTTGGAGTCACGCACATTACCCCACGTCTTGTTAGGTATCCAAGTGGCTGCATTGTCACTGCAGATAACGAGGGATTATCTATTATTTTGCATATTAACACAACGTAATTGTGTTCGGGTCGGATGAACGTGGGCCGATAAAATTTGATTTATTGGTTTCATTAAAACGGATCGCTGGCTCGACGAAGATTAGCCCAAGTGAGGAAAACGATAACTGACATGTTTTATACAAGAGTGAAGCTCGAACAAGCCCAATATGTGAAAATAATTAGTAAATCTGGGAATGATTACGGTAATCGTTTTTATCCGATCACGATGACTCAAAAAATGTTAAAAACACAAAAATGTCAGCGATGGTGCTCGTATCATATTCCTTGAGAAAATAAACCCATGTTTTTTTATTTTTCTTGTATTTACAAAAACTTAAAGATATTAATAATTAAATTCAATCAATTCATTAAACTTTCACGACAGTTTCCGCCGACATTCACTGGGTGTGCACGCTCCTTTAAATATCCAAGTCGTTAAATTTGCTGATGATATACAACGCTCACAGATCGTACTGACAGCCGTGACCAGCACGCTGACAAATATCTGGCCGTTGAAAACCACAGAGAACTGCATTTGCACGATGCCAATTTCGGTGGGACATATTTGTTGGAGATTGTAAATGGTGTGTACAGTTTTATTCACTAACGTTCTACGCCTCTTACTTTTTACTTTCGTAGGTACTTGAAGAACAAATTGTAGTTCATATTTTCCTTATTATTAGCGATCTATCAAACGTTATCCTGAGAAAGATATTATATCAAAATAATTTAAACTGACCAGCATATCACGTAATATCAAACTGATATACTTTAGATACATATCAGATGTCCTAAAATCCACGCAAATTTTGAATTTTGCACCATTTGTGCAGTACAGTACTGCCGACGAAAAAAAAAATACAACGTAACAACTTCAGGGTTATATTCCAGTAACCACGTGAATTTACCTAGAAAAATGTGCGGAAATTCTCATATCTGGTAATTATACGTATTTTGAACTGTTTTTTTTATTTTTTATATTACCACCTCATATCTTTGCCACTGGTGCCGCTCAATCAAAGAAAAGAGTGACCTGAAACCAATTTTTGTATATATCTTGTTTGTGGTTGATTTGAAAAAAAAAATTATTCTGTAATAAATTAAACTATACAATTTTCTCTACAAAATGGGCCTCTATCATTTTCTTCATAAAACTAACCGGTTTCACGTACGAGAATTACAAAGTTTACCAAGTACGTAACGTGTAAAACAATACGCATTTTATGTGTAAACCCTACCGCTCGGATGCTACACTTGACCATTGACTTAATGCGTTGCAAAAAAACCTAAATCTTCACGCAGTCATAAAAGTATTTAAAGAAAAAGATGCGGAGAAAGCAATTGTAGCTAAAGCTGGAGAATACTTTCTTCTCAGACTTTACTGCTATAATAAAAAGGAATTTATACCTCTGAACACTTATAGGCACCAATGATTCATAAAATCAGCATACAGAAATGACCCAGCAGGTTCCTTATGGAAAATGGCTTCCAGCTGATAGTTCTGAAAATTTGGATTTGAATAGTTCTCGAAGCTTAGATAAAAAGTTGTCATAGGCACTAAGCTGAGAAAATTATATTTTTCGAAATATAGTCGCCGAAAGGTAGGAGTTATAGTACCGCGAGTTATGAATTGAAGAAGACTCATTGTAAGGTCAAATGAAGAGAAGCCGTGCAATCTGTCCAAAATACATATTTCTTAGATTGTCGGGGTTACTGAATCCGAATCAGCCATCCATTCGGATATACAGATGCTATACAGGGTATACAGTATACAGAAGGTGCTTAGGGAAAATGATGATGAATTTCAATTGGATGAACATATAAATGAACCAGGACTTCTAAGAGTACGAATGCACAATACGATATAATAAAAAATGTTCTAAAGCTAAAATGTTACTTAATATTATTATAATATGATTAGGTACATATGTTTGGGACAGATTATATTTACAATGATCTTACAATGACCTTCATTTAATCTTGATGTGACCTTGAAACTCATCCGCACAGCCGAATGGATGGCAGATTCGGATTGAGTCATCCCGATAACATATGTTTGGAACAGATTGCACGGCTTCTTTTCATTTGACCTTACAAGCTAAGAGTCTTCTTTAATTTATACCTCGCGGTGTTATAACTCCTAGCTTTCATCACTATATCTTATAAAAATATAATTTTCTCAGCTTAGTGCCTATGATAACTTTTTATCTATGTTTCGAGAACTATTCAAATCCAAAGTTTCAAAACTATCGGCTGAAAGCCATTTTCCATAAGGAACCTGCGGGGTCCCATCGCTTCATTGCTTCCTACAGAAGCAGGAGCAAGACAACAATCGCTTCGAACGTATCATCAGGTACAGCGATGGATTGCTAACGAAAAACCTGCAGATTAATGAGGATGGAATAAAAACAAAAATTTCTTGTAAATGCAAGAAAGGATGTCGGGGAGCATGTGGATATAGGAAAGTAGGGCCCAATTTTTCTATAATTTGCTCAAACTGTGACAATAGATAACATACCTCAAGCATTGGAAGATAATGATGACGATGAAGACACTGATACGATCTTAGAACTACTGTGTAATGAAATCGATACAAAAAATAGAGAAGCTAATACGCCAGAAGAATTGATTCCACACGACTCTGAGACTTCGTTGAATTCACCTATCAAAAACATCGATAAAGCTGGTCCCTCAGAGGTATTAAAGTGAAAGAAGTAATTGTAATTTCATTTTCATTAGGCCTACTAGGAAACCCACAGAAAAAACGCGCCCATATACCCCACCTCATGGTGGTGTGGAAGTGGGTATTACCTTTCCCTGCACGTTAAATGGTGACCTTTGCTAGTTTCTTATCCAAAGCGGGTGGGTTTTATGACGAAAATGGTTAGAACCTATTTTGTAGCAAATTTCCTTTCCTTCGTTAATCGACAAATTTGTCCCATTTGGGATTCAGAAAATTCACCAGTACCTTGAGAAACAAATGCATTCACAACGTGTTACTGTTTAGTACGAATTTTGGGTTGGAGGCATCATCAGACCATTCTTCATCGAAAAGGCGACTGGTCAGGCAATAACAGTTAATGGTGATCGCTATCGCGACACGATAATTCAGTCTAAATTGCAAAATATAGATGCAGACGACATGTGATTTCAACAAGACGGTGCCACATACCATACAGCTCGAGAAACAATTCAATTACTGAGTTATTTCCTGGTAGTGTAATTTCCCGTTTTGGTGATCAAAATTGGCCACCCATACCACGCGATTTAACGCCATTGAACTTTTTTCTTTTTGGAAGCCTAAAGTTTCTGCCAACAAGCCCACGACCACTCACGCCTTAAATAGGCACTATATCAACGAAATTCAGCCGCATTTATGCAAAACGGTCATAGAAAATTTCGACAAGAGAGTGCGTATGTATCAGTAAAGCCGTGGAGGCCATTTACCCGAAGTAACACACCAGTTCACCAAAAAAAATGGTTTAATTTTTAATTGAATTTGAAAATTTAACGAAAAATGTCCCAGAAAAACGGAAATTGGGTCAATATGGAAAGTGGTTCATGTGAACGTATATTATTATATTATTATTATTAACAGTAAATAAAAACGTTAATTGCAGTAAAATGCATCATCACTTTATAAACATCCCACTAAAAACAAATTATGCTTGCAAGAAATTGATGTAGGGCAAGCAAACAAATTATATTTGCATGGCTACTGGTTGCCGTATTCTACATTACCGACCTTAATTACGAAAAGGCTGCGCATATAAAACACTAATAAATTAATGAATTGTTCTTATACTGTGTCGTATCATGTACGACATGAATCCTAAAGTAAATTATCCTTTGTCTGGTATTAATTAATGAACTTTTTATACAGACTAATTGATTTGCATCGAATATTATGTATATAAAATATGTTGGTTAACTAACGGCAGTATTTAATTTATGCCAAAGCATTGCATATTTATAAAGTTGTTACAGCAAAAAAAGGTAACAATGGACACAATCGGTTATAGCCTTTTGTTATATTTACATCGTACATACAGTGTGTATCGGCCAAGTGGAATAAATTCAATAATAAATAAATGGGGGCGTGTTCGAAAAAACGCTCGGACACGTCGATTGGTATTTTTAGTTGCACATTTTTTTTAACAAAAACTTTTTATACGGGGTGTGTCATGTAACAGTAGTCACTACCAACTTTCTTATTTTAAATGCAACACCCTGTATATTATTCAATTTTTGGATTCTTCAGAAAACTCTTCAACTGTTTCGGAAATATTATGTGTTTTCAAACTTATTGTAAAAATTAACATTAAAAACAAGAAAATTATTTGATTACAGAAATTCATTATTTATAATTGAATTTATTCCATTTGGCTGATACTAGACTGGGCCAAGAAAATGATGAAAAAAAAATATCGTGAGAGTTTGAGCCCTTAATAATATTAGTTTGAAGAGGTTTATCATAGCTAGTTTCGATTTTTTATTTCTGATCCCATTTTTGCGTCAAAACTGCCAAACCATCGAGGTAAAAAAAATTATCTACATATATTTTTGAAGGAAATTCAATGCCCTACAAAAAAGGTCTGATGGAAAATTTTCGGCAGGCGAGCCGTTTCAATGTAATAAAGCCTTGAAATGATATTTTTCGATTTGACTTTAACTTTTTAACTAGAATTTTGTAAATGACGAACAAATTAATATCTCAAAAAGAATTTAATGCTCTAAGAAAAAGGTCTCTGAACAGTTTTGTATAAAATTACTCCTTCAAAAGTTATTCACGATTGAAGTTGAAATAAAAATTAAATTTTTGTTTTTCGTTTTAGACCCAATTTTTTTCACTCAATGGAACAAACTGATTTTATACATCATCGAAAATTATTATTCTATCGATATAATCACCAAAAATATCCAAAATTTATAATATATTCAAATTTATTCTCGCTCAATAGCTACTTTTTCTACAAGAAAGTAGTTTTACTGTCAAAATAATTTTAAAAATAACAATTATGTAGTTTTACTATTGAAAATTATTTATTCGCAATATTGTATACAGTGATTCAGTACGTATCCAAAAAAAAAAAATCTGGATGTACAGGGGACCCTTACAAATACAATTTTGTAAAGAAAAAAATCAAAAAGGTCAGTTCGAAATTGATTTAAAAATACACTTCTGCACGGCACTAGAAACTTGTCCACTGTAAAACCTGACCTCGCACAATGCGACCGGCATGGCGGTGTGGTAAAAACGGACAAAAACTTTCGCAAGGAAAGAAATAAATAGAATTTTATAGCACCTATTTTATATCGGCAAATTCAAATGCTTTTGCCTTTATTAATTATTAATAAAATTAATGTGTTTTTAAATAATAAAATCATTTGACATACCCCATGTTATTGTTCAAAATTTTATCCACTAACGTGTAAATACATTTGGGTCCGTCTTACTCACTTTCTACGAACTAACACAAATGATATCTTGCTTCACTATAACACAAATACTTCACCATAATACAAATGTTGTCTTGCTTCACCAAAAATTAAAACGATATCCATCAACTCTGAGTTGCTATACACGCAAACCATTTTTGACACTAACTACTAAAAAACTGTTGTAAACAACACAGATAACAGGTAAAAACTATCGCAACGACGGATTTCAGTATTAGGAGTCACATGGCTCTCCACGCGTATTGCAAATGACGCTAGAGACTACAGTTGTCCAGCTATGTAGTGGTTGAATGTACTATAACTTCAATAATTTTTTTCTCGGAAACTATAAGGATTTTACAAAAAATTTTTCTGCGTTATTAACTCCATTTCTCATGCCGCATCTATTCCCAATTTTTTTTGGATAAGTTGTTAATCACCCTGTATATTTATATGAAAGAAAAATCAGATTACGGCTCATAAAATAATAGTATCAATGAAATATAGAAAAAAATCAATGTCATTATTGAGTGAAAAAATTTAGTCTAAAACGAAAAAACAAAAATTTAGTTTTTACTTCAAGTTCAATCGTGAATAACTTTTGAAGGACTAAATTTATGCAAAAATGTTAAGAGACCTTTTTTGTAGAGCATTAAATTTCCTTCGAAAATCTGTATTGTTCTTTTTCAGATATCAATTTGTTCGTTATTTATAAAATTCCAAAGTTAAAAAGTCAAATTGAACAAACATATCAATTTTCAAGGCTTGATTACATGGAAACGGCTCGTCTGACGAAAATTTTCAATCAGACCTTTTTCTAGGGCATTCAATTTCCTTCATATATGTAGATATTTTTTTTTATCTCGATGGTTCGGTAGTTTTGACGCAAAAATGGGATCCGGAATAAAAAATCGAAATTAGCGGTGATAAATGTAATATTAAGAGCTCAAACTCTTAAGTTTTTTCGTCATTCTGAATGATATTCTTGATATATCTTTCAAAAAAAATAGACGATTTTTTTGTCCCAGTCTACTGTATATTCAACTTGTATTGTTATGTAATTTTCAAACAAAAAGGAATGAATGAGGAAATTGAATTAACCGGAAAAAATTAAACAAATAAATATGAATATTAACCATACTAAACGACATCAAAAAATAATTTTTCTCAATATATTTCTCTTTGAATATGTAATGGTAACTCTTTGTGGTGTACTTCAAAATACCGAAGGAATATCATTGTTCATCAAGTAGCGGCAATACTAGACCCAAGTATTATAAATCAAAGATGACACAAATTTAATCATCAAAAAGATATTCCGGCATTCTCCGGGCGTCTAATATATTAATTTAAGACACCGTGACGGGATACATGTCATTATTTTTTTATATCGGTACACAAATATCCAGGTATTATGGTCACCAAATAAATTTGAATAATTTTTTATATTCCAGACGAAAATTTACGTAATCCATTATGTCGAGCCATGTCCTGTACTGAAATTATTCGAACCAAATATTTACTGGTTAACTCAAACAAATCATAACATTTATGAATTATTAATGATTTGCTTTTCAGATATGTGAATACTTATAGAAAACCATGCTACTTATATTCGTCTTGCTTGTTCAAAATGTTAGAGCTGCCTCTGTTATTATGTATGTGGAAATTATGGCTTCTCCTGTTTGTACAAATACAAATAAAATGCAACCTAGGCCTTAAGCGTGATATGTTGTGGCAGTTAAAGTTAATGCAACATTTTTAAATTGATTCTCTCAGTTTTGTAACAAAGGTTTGGATTGTATTACCTGCTAGAAGATAGTTGCACTAAAGAGTTTTAGTTAGATTTAGAATACGAAAAAATAACAAATCGATACTTGTATTATATTGGATTTCAACTGATTGATATAATCTAAATAATATTTGAGGGTCAGACTACACTGAGAAAACAACTGGCTTCAATCAAGAATATATCATACGCAAATAAATATATTCTTACTGTTAACATATGATAACCCTGAATTAATATTTCTGTATACAGGATGAGTCACGACATAAGTTACGATATTTAAATGGTTTTTCTAATTGTCTAATTATTGGTGAAACTAAGTACCTACTGTGTTGGCTGGCATTTTATGGACATTCTCATACATTCAGAAAACCCAGGGTATGTAATTTCTAAAATAACTAGGAATTTTAAAAATTTACAATTGGATAAACCAGTTTGACATTTTCTTTATAAATAGTACGTTTTGATTAAAAACTAAAATTTAGTATAAAATAATACATTTAATGTAATTATTAAAAGCAAACACTTTTAATTAGATTAATTGTAGTAATTACAATTAATAGAAATCGAATAAAAATTTAATGTTTATTATAAATTTTCCCATACGCTTTTAAATAAAGTTGTCTATGCAATAAGAAACGACTGTGAAACTAAAAATATACAATACAAAGCGAATTTATAAAACAAGGGAAAAAACGGAGAAATTATTAAAAGTTACAATAAACTTTCAAAATGAAATTCCTCTGCTCCTATAAATATTTGTTGTTGAATTGTTAAATGTTACTGATTTCCGGACGGTCAAAGGAAATACGCCATTTTTTCACAGATATTCAGAAACTAATCCAAATACAACGCTCAGGACGTTTGGTATTCTCTAACAGCAGTTCTACCATATTCACTACAAAACTGCTAAACAAAAATAATGTCTACATCTTCTACACTTGAGACATAGTAATTAATAGATTTAATAAAATGAGGTAGTAAGAGTTCCTTGACAGAGGAAATATCAAGTACATAATTATATTTTTTCCTGATAAGTCTAAATTGTGTATTGAAAAAAAGCTAGCGATATTAAAAATTACAGAAAATGGCATGAAAACCTCGGTATTTTTTTACTGGCATTTGTAATTATTAAATAAATTCATTGGTGTCTGAATTTGCATTGTTTTGTGTAGTTTTAGTTTTTTAAATTTGTTTAACGTTTTTACATTTTTTTGTAAATTCATATACGTATAACAAAATTTAAAATAAACACGAAATTTTTATTCGGCTTTCTAGTTAATTTTTTTTTCTAAAAGCAAAAAAATTAAATTTATTAAATACTGCCCTGGAAATTGGACAAAATAATTATTAATGTAACTAATGCAGGAACTATTTGCAATTAAAAGTGTATGGTTTTAATAGTTATAGTCTTTCCTATCTCAATTGAAGAACCAAGAGGTTGGCAGTATGTACCGTTGGCAGTACGTACCAGGTTCAGTCGCTGACGCAGCAACTCGGCAATGAAATATTTGAAAAACATGTTCCCATATTTATTTAGCCATACTTATATACAGGTCTGGTCGAACTAAACGTGGAGGTGGTAGAAATGTATACGCCCATATTGAAGAATGCGCGCGCGGGCAAACGAAATACAAACACAGCTGCATTGGACGACTGGGCAATAAATCTCAGTTGTTGACAAGTGGTTGACAAATTGCCTAGCAGTGCAGTGCAGCAATGTGGAATTTGGTGTGATTCAGGTAATTTTAATTTATAGGCACCTTCTATTAATCATTCATATACAATCAATACAATTGCAAAAGGGAGAAATAAGAGAGAAATTTTACCAATATTATTACAACATGGCATTTTGGAGACCTTTTGAAACGGAACAAAACGAAATTTACCATCAATATAATAAAATTGTTTGAGGATATAAATAATTAAAATATGTTGTTGGTCAAACGAACATATAATAGAAATTTTCAACACATTATATACAAATTATTATAATTTTTTACCTTTAGCAAAAAACTTTTTTAGGGGCGCCTATGAAACTCTTTAAATTCTATAGCTAGGCGTTTTTATACATGTTCAACTAACTTCGGAAAGACTATACATTAAATGATCAATTTTGTCATGTATTTTCAGTTTTAATTAAAATTGATTATTTGTAAAAATTCAAAAGTGCGACAAAATCGTCAAACACATAGCTTTCACAGCTTTCAATAGGTGCTCGTTCGTTCCAAAATTAGTTGTACTAAAAAAAATTGCATACATGGTGCATTTTTTGATATGAACTTTTCTAATTAAATTTTTTAACACCGGCCGTTGAATTTCTGAACGTCTGAGAATGTCAGTCAGTCAGCCAATAGTGTATAGTTTCACCAAAAAATTACAGAATTTGAACAAACTGTCAACGATATTGAAGGATTTTCACTTTGAATTCTCACAATTTTGTAAATTTGCGTGATTCTTTAACTTGTATTAACGAGTAAAGTGGCAACATCGAACACTTACCATGATGAGTTAATAGGACTTGTCATTCCCTCTCAACTCCAGTGGTTCTCAATATGTTTGCATTTCTTTATGAAGCAGGGTTTATATTAATTTCTTTTATTTTTTGCCTCATATTTCATTGAAGACAAGATAAAGATATTCTTAAATAATAATTTCCAAGTTTATAAATACTTTGTATATTTATAAAAACACATTTCTAGAATCTCAGTATATATCCTTAAAGCTATTAGAGATTAGTTAACACTCTCATAAATGTATTTAAAAACAATAACGTTCGACACCCTGTAGGGCCTTCCCGTTTCATATATCTAGTGATAATAAAAAAGTAAATAATAAACGACCTGGTCTCTTGCGAATAATCCAAACAGAGCAGCTCCAATAATATTAACGAGACTCATCGATCCATGAAATTAAAAATAATTACATTATCACTTACGGGAAATTAATTACAATTGGAGATTATCGCAATCTATAAAATATTTATGAATAATGACAAAAGATACGTACACATTATGTACGGCTATCAACGCACTAAATAATATATGCGAACGATATTATCGCATAATTATAAATACCTCCGGGTATTCGGGCATTCAATCTGTTAATTAATGTTTCGGTAAAGGCACATTTATAAGGTACTCAAATAAATTGTGGTTTAATTTTTTTTTTGTTTAACTCTTTCAGAAGTTAATTAACTCACGATAGAAAAACGCACTTGTTTGTGAGAAAAAATTTATTAAATTAAATCATCAAGAGCACCGCTGTTTAAAGTAAAATATATTAGTTTCGTTTTTTAAATATTTCACATTGATCTGTTTTATATTCTGTGTAATGTAATTAAAACGATTCTTTGTAAAACATATATAATAAAAATCTATACCTTAACGATCATTAAAATGAAAAATTGACATAGACTCTTTTAATTTTTAACATGTCATAAGAAAGAGAAATATAGGCCCACCTAAATAATTGCTACGCCACAAAATCTTAACATTTCATTACTACAAATCTATTATTAGTTGCCGGAGCAAATTAAGTCATTGAGTTATTGAATGCATATATAGACACAGACTTTCCCTTTTAAAAAGCTATGTTTAAATACCAATCATTATAATTTATGCGTTATAAATTAATGTAATATAACGGTAGACTATTGCCTACGGTCATACTACGTAAGGCAATTACTCCACATAAATAAACAATACTTTCATGAAAACGAAACCAACGCTTACACATGTATTCTAATTTAATTTGTTTCTGCCCCACTTTAATAGAAGTTATAAATAAAAACAAAAAAAAAAACGCTCGTAGAAAATAAGTGAACAGAAATTATATAGAAAGTTTATCACTAAATATTTCGTACACAAAAAAATGTAATGTAAGTGTTGGTATGTGTGAACGTATTGAAACTGTTATGGCAATATTTCAACTATAACTGATTAATTACACTTCTGTATAACAACGATTGTAAAGTGACTAAAAAACTAATATTTAGTACACTTCTACCTAAAGAGTGTTTTTTCCCAAATCGCTCAATTTATGACCAATAAAAATATTTTCAATTCGAATTTGCTTTTTGGTTATTGATTTATTTCGAGTAAATTTGTTAAGGTGTAACATTTACAACACTTTTGGATATGTGTAAAATAATTTCACTAAATGCAGAAATTTAAGTTTTTTTTAATACGATGTGTCGACAAAAAATGAAATAGGTTTGAATATGACGTTTAATTAATTTCACTACAATCAAGTCCAAGTAAAAGTTAATTCAATAATACTTAGTTAAATTTGAACCAAATTAGAGTAAACTTAAGTCTTAATTGTTCTTATGTGCTCATAATAAAGTAACATTAGGGTGTAACAGAAACTCAGATTTAGATAAAAATTCATCGATTTTGCCTTAATAGTTTCACTTGTAAAATTGCCATTATATTCATATCAACGGAGCGAAACTTCACTAAATTCAGTGTGGACACGAAATTGATACATTATTGAGTACGGTGTGAGTGAAATTTATTTTAAATTTCTTAAAGTGGAATGCACAGAATAACACAGAACTTATAGCTGATCGTCATTACAGTAAAACGGAAAGAGCTAATCGGAAATTATAAACGGGGATCTTTGTAGCGTGACAATAAAATTCTATCTTGGTAAGTTATCATCCTAACTATTTAAATTTTTTGATATATGCAGTTCCCACTATGTTTTGCTACTTTGTACGTTGTATTGATACAATTTAAAATGTATTAGTCCTCATATTTGACCGATTTCTGATGTAAATTTACATAAAACAATGTAAATTTACAGGAAACTATTTGGTTCAACCATTTAGATTACAATACATGATTTATTAAATTTCTATGACCATGTAACAATTTATATATAGGGTGTTTTAGAAAAGGTCCCATAAACTTAGGAGGTTTATGTTTTTTTTGTTATTGAGACGCAGAGCGCCATTTTTTTTTTTTTTCTATCTACTTTTAGCTTTATATTTTCTAAAAATCACTGAAATACAATGAAATTTTTACAGACAAATTTCAAAGCTAAATGCATACTTACAGCATTGTCGATAGCCGCACGGTTTAAGGCGTCAGTACTTAAATCGATGTGTCGATCTGCCCGGGTTTCGAATCCCGCGGCCGGTATATTGTAGATTAGCTATGCTTGTACGGAGGATTGGCACCCTCTGTGCAGGTATGGTAGGGTGGAAGAATGTTGGCTTGGGTCAATGTGAGAGATTGACACCCGTTGGCATTTGACCACCCCCCTAATTAATGAGGATTTCCAGGTTTCCCTCATTCCTGCACTGAATGGTGGTTAGGGCCTACCAACATAAGTCGTTCCTGGGCGCAAATGCGGCCTGCGTAATAATAATATGCCGCCTCCTCCTCCGCACAAGTCTCCGACTTCTGGGCTAATTCTCGTAGTTAGAATGAGGAGTAGAGATATTATTATTATTATTATTATTACTGTCAATTTTTGAACATATGTTCGACATTGCTATTTTTATCTACATATGATATATGTATCGGAATTATCCAAATTACTAATATTCCCGAAGGTTTCAGTCTTGAAAAAAGAGAAACATATCTCACTACGAGTGTGTCACAAACTTACCAGGTTTTCGGTTAGATGAGCTCAGCCGACTTCCTTACAGATTATTAGAAAAAGTTATCACAAGAAAAATTGTCAGTTCAGAAATAATTAAAACGTTTTTATAATTAATTACAAAGCGTACGCACTCGCAGCGAGATTTTATCGAGTAATTCATCCCAGAAAATCAGGATCTTGTCCGTGTCAGATAAAAACAAATAATGCTACAGTTGACATCAGATTTTTTATTTATATTTATTTTCAATGCAGACTCTTTTATAGATTTTATGACACAGTTTGTCTAAATATGAATTTATGCACAAATAACAGACTTTTCTCCCTTCTAACGCAGATTTTCTACAAAATGGAGTTAATTTAAAACTCAAATTACTTTTTGTTGTAAAGAAATTTCTAATTTGCCGCCTTTGAACAACCGGCCTCGTAAATTACAAATTTCTTTACACCAAAAAGTAATGTGAGTTTCAAATTAACTCCATTTTAGAGAAAATCTGCGTTAAAATGGGGGAAAGTCTGTTATTTGAGCATTAATTAATAATTTAAACAAACTATGTAATAAAATTTATAAAAATGTATTGCTAGTTGCCTGTTTAACTTTATCAGACATTTGCATTTTTCTCAAAATATGATGCTTTTTTAGTGGATGCTAGAAGAGTACCCTTTTTATGTCAAAAAACTAACCCCAAAAAAATTGTCATGAATTGGTTGAAAACTAACAAAAGTAATGTGTTTAGCATTCCATCTAACTGGCAATACCAAATTTTACTGTTTTGCATTATTTTTCGGAAATGATATGGCTAAAACTTGGCTTTAAGTAATCATCATTAACACCCTGTATATCAAAAACAAAAGACGATAGGGCCAGGGTCCATAAGAATTTTCTTATTTTTTGATGTAAGGTGCCTATATTCAGAACACCCTATGTGTATGTATTTAGATAACCTTTCTCGGTAAAACTGGGCAATATTCCTTTCCGGAACGCCCTGTAGATACGATCTCCTGGCTGCAAGAAATAATGAACGGTTAAGATTTATACCGTTACAGGCATATGAACCCTTCAACAATGCCTTTAATTACAGGGCATCAGTGTGGATCACCTATATCCACTCATCCGACTTACAATGGAACAAGTTGAAGGTTCAGAGACGCCGCCACACGTCTCCTAGAATATACCAACGTAACCGTTTACTTTTAATTAACCAACGAGATGAAACGATCCGAAAGTTAGTTCCGAAATTTAACTAACAAATCGAGGAAATTACAGGCGTGGCCTATTATAACTTAATAAACGGGGATGTGGCGCTTTTGAAAAATTAAAATGTTAAATACCGACATTATTTTTAAAGTAGATTAGACTAGTGCTGGCAACTGAAATCGGTTTTTTGGATAGTCGGTTAACCGGTTTCGGATAATTCGGATTTTTACAAAACCCGAAAACCGGTTTTTCGATTCTTCAGATATCCGATTATTCAAATAACCGACTATTCGATAATCTATTCAAACATCCGAATAATCGGATTCTTTCTTTATAGCCAATAACTACATAACAGCATAATATTGTCTTATTGTTATGTATTTATTGACACAGGCTACATAGTACTTACATAGAAGGGTTGACTATTAAGAGAAATACAATTTATTTTTATATTTTATCCTGGGAGACAGACACAAACTGATAAAAAAACAGTCACCCACACCCACATACACCAAACCACCAAATCCATTTATATAAATAATAAATTGAGGAATCATAGTAACAAGTGCAACTGTTTCAACATTTTAACTTTTAACATTAGATTTAACTTTAAAATTTAAAATATGTGAATATGTGAATAACATCGTATATATCTCGTCAGTTTTACAAAGAACCGATTTTCAGATATCCGGTTTTGGCCATTATTCGAGTAACGGGTTATTCGATTAACCGGTTTTAGAATACCCGGTTTTAGCAACTATTCGACTAACCGGTTTTATCTGAAATCGGTTTTTACGGAACCCAGTTAACCGGTTTTTGCCAGCACTAGATTAGACTATCACCTAAAAGGCTGTACGTAAAATTTCAGGGTACCCCGAGCTCATGGATTCAAATTTTTTGTACTAATTGAACTTGTTATATAAGATTATGATGCAAAAATGTAACAACGACAACTTGGATAGATGTTGGATGCTAAATATTATGTACAATAACCTATTAGTTTCCACAGTCATAAAAATGGGGGGGGAAGATTGTTTACCGGGTGGTTAATTGTATAATTTTTACGTAAATTCACGTTTTTCGCTTATAACTTTTTTCCGTTCATTTCCACGAGAAAACAGTAAAGTACTTTTTTCTTCTTCAAAAGACCTATAAAACTAGCCCTCGAGCGTCAAAAAATATTGATTAGATCAAAAGTTATAAACAGAAGAAGTTTATTTGCACATGATTAATTCAAAAGTCATAAATAAACTTCTTCTGTTTATAACTTTTGATCTAATCAATATTTTTTTACGCTCGAGGGCTAGTTTTGTAGGTCTTTTGAAGACGAAAAAAAGTACTTTACTGTTTTCTCGTGGAAATGAACGGAAAAAAGTTATAAGCGAAAAACGTGAATTTACGTAAAAATTATACAATTAACCACCCTGTAAATAATCTTCCCCCCATTTTTATGACTGTGGAAACTAATATGTTATTGTACATAATATTTAGCATCTATAGTGCGAAATTCAGCTTGCCGAAACAAAAAGTAGCGAAATGGTCATTTCCCAGTCAAAATGGTCCCAAATGGTCATTTCTTTTCCCTGGCCTACAGAATAATGTGACAAATTATCATATTAATATGATTTACCTGCAAAACTAATATTTAAAGATTCTGCAATGCGCATTAGTTTGAAAACCTTCATGCGCGACGGAGCATCTTCGTATTTTAGGCGAGGAATCTGAGTCTCACGTCGATGGACCTATTTCTGCGAAGATATATGAAGAAAAAAACTGAACTCAGTCAGAACTCGCATAAATTAACTAACAAGCAAAGACTAGTAGTCTGTACACGATTCGAAAAGTATAAAAAATGGAAACAACAATCAGATAAATATATACGTTCTACTTATGAATGACGTGGAATTAAGTATCTTGATGTAAAATGCAACATTCCGCTGTAAACAAGTGTATTAAAATTACAAATCTGCTTTTCATTAAGGAAAATAAGACAAAAAGGCTACATACTACATATTAAACAAACTGTCAACTGATCCCCTTAGTTACCTTTACAGAAATTGACGAGACTAGATATCTTTTATAATTAAATACTAAATATAGATTATTAATATTAAAGCATGGTGGAAAACGCAGTCGAGTTTTTATGTCCTTTTTTGTACGAAAACTCGTTTGTTGCGCTCTGCGTTCCCATAGAATATAATCTGCGTCATAATATATCCTAGCCTATGTAAATATAGAAATTGTATTATTCGAGACTGCTGTTTTTTGCAATTATAATAGGGTTCCATATTGGCAAGCGATAAGAAAGAAGGAGTCTCATGTTCGACTCGATTTACCATTGTTTCTGTAATCACTTCACAGGAAACTACGGCATATGGAATACTAGTTCCTTTGTCTCGTATTGGTTAGTTCTTCGAAGGATCTATTGCAGGAGTTTCTATATCTTGAACGAAGTTATACAAAGTGCCTCTCATAAATAAATTTATTAAACGACTTTTAACGAATATATACATCGGAAAAACAACAGATGCTTTCAGCCTGCACATAGGAAAGCACCATATCTTCAACTTCGTTATCATTACTAAATCTTTATTATCCCAAAAATTTTTCGTCAGAAAAAGTAACATTAGGATATTAAGGGAAGGAAAGTCTTTAAACGGAAGACTTTTATATTAGCTACATATTGATAGCTTCAAGTTCTTCAAAAACATGTTTAATCATTTTTTAATGCTAGCTTCCAAAAGTCCAATGTCTTTGATTAGAATATTTTTTTGCCCATGACTTCCAAATACTTAAGAAGGTGATTCATAAAAAACTGTAAATTTGTTGTTACATTTTGAATTACCCTGGTAAGTATCTTTAAATAGAACAACAGGAACAGCATACTGAACCTTAATCTCAATTTAAATTTCATTTCAAAGTTTATTCAAATGCAGGTAGGTATTTAATTATATTACATAAGAAAGCAATGATTTATATACTTTTACTTTTGATGATTTCTACTTATGGTGCCACTCTATTACAAGCAAAGGTTGACCCTGATGTTTTGACTAATGACTAATGATGCATCAATAATTACTGTAATTATATTTGGTTAAATCAAATCTTCTCACACACAAGTACTAAATAATTCTGACGTCACGTACTCGTAGGTGGTCAATTATAAATTACGTTTCCAGTTTTAGAAAGACATTAATCAACATTTGTTGCTTATGTGTTTATTTAAGAATCTAAATAGTTTTATATAAATTTATTGTTATTTACAATTTGATTCGGTCCTTTTCAGTTCTTATTGTGCAAGGAATTAAATTTAATTCCAGAAATCGTTATTCATTTCAGCTTAGCCTTCAGGAAATGTTAGTTAAGTTTCAAAAATCAATGTCAAATAGCTTCGGTTATATTTTAGAAAACGTAATACGATTTACAGAAAACATATTATTTGGTTTTCATAAAACATAAATTATTTCCACATATTAATTCCACAGGCCCACAAAAAAAGTCCGAGCCCAAGAGACCCACACATCATTTCCTAAGAAATTCATGACTTATGATGCATTTCGGAGAAAAGTGAAATTTTTGGAAGAACTGATGTTTTCCTAAATTTTTACCAAATATATCATTTTCGTAATGGATAAATTTTACTAATGTCATCGTGTTCAATGCCTAAAAATACTACAAAAATGATATATTAGGACAAAATTTAGGAAAAAATCAGTTTTGACCATCACCCTTTGGGCGTTTTCACTTTATATTTTGTGATTAAATATTGCACTGGTAAAAAAATTATGTACAATTAGACACTCGCGGGAAACTTTTTCTTCAGTGGAGGTTTTTCGATGGACCGGTTGCAAAGTTCTCTATGCATACACTGTATAACAGCGGGTGATCACGTGATTAATCTGATTAGTTGAGCCCAAATAAATCAGAGCAAATTCACTTTTTATTCCTATATTTACATCAAATAGAGTAAAACACATAAAATACCTATTAGAATCAATATATTTTAAAATGTCACAGTAAACAGTAAAACATTTGCATATAAAAACGAATACAATATGTAATAATTAGAGTTAATAAGAAAGCGAATTATTCAAAACCAAACTATTGCTACTTTAAATTAAATGTTATATATTTTATTGGAATATAGCATATACTCGAATAAATCAATTAACTTAAATTTTTTTAATCATTGTCAGGAAAAACAATTTGATAATTTAGTTAGGATATTTGGTTTTGGTTTTGAATAATTCGCATTATTTTTAACATTATTTATTAAATAGTTTATTAATATTAAGTTTATTATTATCAAAAGATAACAAACCTACCGGTGAATATTGAGCGATACAAGCAGATCATTAGTCGTAGGCGTAGAGTATACAGGTTCGGAAAGTACCGATGGTCCATCTGCCGTTACGTGAGAGCGATAAAGTATGTCCTAAAAATCCGTGCGATAGAGAAAGATGGCTATAATGAAAGCGTCTAATAGTCACCGCCCATTTCGCCCTTCNCATACATACAATACATTATTGTGCAGTTGTCAAAAAGTTTTAAGAAGTTGTTACTTAAATATTGTTCTAAATTCAAAAAATTTCTCCATAAACATTAACATCAATGTTTTTTTTTGTAATTTAGTTGCAGTACATTAGTACGCAGCACATAATAAATAAGGATTGTTAAAATTAGTGTACCTACTAAACAGATTTCAATTTATAAAAGTCTTGTATTTGAGTATGGCTTGATATAACAAATATTTATTTTAACTACATTGGAAAGAGATAAAGAATATGAGATTTCGGCTTTTTAGAATCCTTAATAAACCATATTTAGGTAGGTTTCGTTAATACAATTAAATATTTAGCCGATAATTGATAATAAATAAATTAATTTAGTACCACATCAAACACTAGAAATCAAAATAACTCGGAAACGCAAAGGAATTTCGAAACAGAAGAAGGGACATTATTTTTGTTAAACTGTATGTAGATAATGAAAATAGCAGTTTTTTTTTAAATAGTCATTGGCGTAGAAGTTCTGTTTTAAGAAAGGGGTTGAGCAATTTATTTATACCGTCAGTAGGTAATTTGTGAATAGATATTTCAAAAAAGTATCAATTTCAAAAAGAGTTCTTGTGAAAATCTGTATTTTGGTATAAATGGATTTTTCCTTGAAATTCAGAAGTGCCAGGAAAACGCGTGATCTTGAAAATTGTTAAATTTTTCGATTTAGAAACTCCAGGCACTTAACATCCCGGAATTCAATTCAACAAATGTAACAACCCTAAGCAGAACACATTCAATCAATGTTCACGCGCCGCCACTGCCTGATAACGACCTCTTCCCGCCAGCAATCACAATTAATTCCCTACATCATACAGGTCGTGTCCTATTTGCCGTGTTCCTGAATCCGGGATCGACACATCCTTAACTATTGACATCGATTTATCTGCAGAAACCTCGACAATTTTGAAAAAAAACGCGAAATATAATAGTTCCTCCGCGTTCGATGCCTCCATTTCCAATCGCCCAGGTATGACGTGGCCGCGCGGCTGCCCCACGAGACCGACCCTCCGACACCACGACAGATGCGGTCCGATGTTTGTAAGCCTGTGTGAGAACCTGCTTGCCACAATGTGCACGAACGATCGTGCCGCAGCAGATATACTGGTCAATCCCGGTGGTAAGAGCTCACTCGTTACAAGCCATTAGCAGAAAAAGTGCACGTGCATTGTTATATAGCGGGGGAATTTGGTACCGATCCCCTTCCGATAGTGCCCCTCTGATCCGTGACCCTTTTAATAACCATTTGGTTAACTGCTGATCGCCATGCAATTCACCTCACGAAGGAATGGTATCCAGTAGTTGGTATTCCTCGGTGGTAACTGATATCGCTGATAGCAGCGCTTGCAATTTCAGAGGAAGCATTGTGTCTTCGATCTAAAACCGTTACTAATCTTGTTTATTGCACTGAATACACACCGAATAGAAACAGCAATACAAATCTAAAGGCGAGGATAAATCGTTATACAGGGTATTTCAAAAGGACTGCGTCGTAGAGCAACAGTATGCTCTAAATATTAAAATATTAAGACTTTTAGTCAAACTTTAATCCAATAGACCAGGAAATATAAAGTAGGACGCGACTTTTTGTTTCGGCAGGTTGAATTTATCACTATAGATGCTAAATATTATGTACAATAAGATGTTAGTTTCCACAGTCATAAAAATGGGGCAAGATTGTTTACAGGCTGGTTAATTGTATAATTTTTTCGTAAATTCACTTTTTTCGCTTATAACTTTTTTCCGTTCATTTCCACGAGAAAATAGTAAAGTACTTTTTTTCGTCCTCAAAAGGCCTACAAAACTAGCCCTCGAGCGTCAATCAATATTGATTAGATCAAAAGTTATAAACAGAAGAAGTTTATTTATGACTATTGAATTAAACATTTATAAACTGCGTTATTCCGTTATTATTTACCAGAATGTTTTGGCATCGCATCCTCTCATTCCTTATCACTGTCTAATAACTCACACGAAATCTGGAATCGGTAAGTTGAATAGTTTACAAGTTATGGCCTTATAAACAAATTAACTAATTATTATAGCCTGTTTAGAAATGAAAGAGAGTAATAAAAGCTTATTATGTATGCAAATCGTAAATAAATGTAGTACTGGTGCTTATATTCAATATTTTTATATTATGTATTATCGGTATAGATGAGGTGTACTTTTAAAAAAACTTAGTGCGATCGGACTGTACTAAATTGTAGCAGGTAGCTAAAATTTAATCCCCGACAATCCGTCTTTGTCTATGCCGCTTCAATTTCTCGGTCCATTTCTCTTATAAGTAAACAATATAAAAACAGCATTTCAAAACATGAGGCTACTTTAAGCATCATAACCGGGTTAAGAGGGTTTTTAGTAATTCAAATAAAATTATTCAATATTATTATCAAAATATTTATTTAAATTTAATGAATAGACTTTTATTCCACACAAAAATATATGTATTTTGAAAATTCAAATTATGGTGAGTAAATGTAGTGTTGTATAAATGTACAATAAAGAAAATAAAAAAGTAGGTATATTAAAATTCATCCTCTGAATATTCTGATGAATTATCTTCGTCTCCTAGATTGATAACGATAGGTTCCACAGTAACGTCAATTAAATTATCGAGTTCCCACATTTTCTCCTCTTCTTTTTGTACATGATGTATACATCTTTGCCAGTTATCTGCAGTTACTCGTTCCAAGGAATTTTTTAACAAAATTTTCACGTCACTTAATTTAAACGTC